>NW_010972631.1:12169085-12188870 GCF_000737465.1 Haliaeetus leucocephalus | reverse complement strand
GCCGGCCTCGGGGGGCCCCGGGTGGCGGCTCCCGACGCTGGGGCTGCGGCGCGGGGGCACAGCCGCCCTTTGGCCGGGGCAAAGGTTCGTGGGCGCTCCCTCGGGGAAGTACCCCGGCGAAGCTTTAAAGGCCCCAGGAAAAGCAGCGGAGTTCCTTTGCCTATACGTTTTCATATAAAGCGACTCTTCCTTCCCCAGAAGGACGGGTTGGCGTTCGGCTGGCGCGTACGCTTGTTTGTCGACTAACAGCAAGGCTGGCAGCAGCCAGGCGCCCAGGCCGATGCTCTCACGCTGGTCACCTCGTACGTGCTGGAGATTCCCGAAAAGCCAGGGCGGCTCGGGGAGAGCAGCGTCCATCCCCGCGGCCTGAATCAAGCCGCAGCAGCAGGGACAGGGCGGCCAGGGTCACCCGCACCTTCCCGCCAGCACTTGCAGGCATGCAGTTGTGTGGAATACACTCGCGTGATTTTAACAAAGCCAGAAACCTCCAAAATCCTCTGCAGTCCGTGGCCGCTACACCCCCCGGCAAAATTCCCTCCCGGTTCCGAGCCCGGGAACCCGTTCAGCCCTACCCTTATGTGTCTCCTTGCACATGTCGCCTGAGATACCAGCATCACCAGTCTCCTTCCTACCCCTTCCTTCACCTAATGCTAAAGAATTGAGTCAATAAAATCAGTCTGTAGTTAGCATAGCCGTTCACAGGAGCGTGGATTTGCCCTTGCACAAGGGGTATACTCAAAGAAGTGATTAGCTCAGTCACTCCTTATAGGGGCTTGTAAACAAATTCTTGATTCCTGGGTGTTTGGGGGATGCTAATTAGAGTTAGAGTTTACAGCAACTCCTTACTTCATCAGAAGAAACTGTAAAAACATATCAGGGAGCTCAGCTGGTAATTAAAAAGTAATCTTTCTTATCATCTGTGGTACGTTGGCTACTTTAAATATGAATGTAAATCAGTAAGCAAATGAAGTAATGATAATACGCATGCTATATATAACCTATCTTGCCTTGATTAAACCAGTTTACTTTGTTTACCATTGGAATGAGGCAGCCCCTGCAACCTACTTTAATCTACTTATTCACCTTCTTTATTAAAATCGTGCTTTTCAGCTGTGATCACTAAGGCAAATAATACACAGTGTGAGCAAAAAGCTTATGAAAATCTGTATAAACTATTTTGATCAGTCTTAACCAAAGGATGAATTGGGCTTCAAACAATGAGCCTTTTTTTTCTACGAAGCCTTTTAGGAAATCCAACTACAAATATTCTTAAGCTTAAAGAGTAGTTACTGAGGCTACCATTTGCATGCTAGAAACATTAAATTTGATTTACTGTGCATTGCAGAAAAACAGAGGAGAAAGGAGAAAAAATTTGTCTGACTCAGTCGTACATTTGCAATGCTGACACAGTCATAAACTGCACTTTGATCAAACTTGTGGTTGGGCTTCAGTGATGTTGGCTTCCTTGGACATAAGCATTTGGAAAGAGCTGCATAATTGGACAGATTTTGCTTCGTGAAGACTAAATGTAGATGCAGGTCTATACAGTTTCCTTGCAGACACTCTGACACATAGTTGCACGGTTAGCAGAGATTCTGATACAGCAACCAGGAAAAAGCTTTTTCTCAATCAGAATGTGAAGAAGGAACAAAGTGGTTTAAGCTCTAGCAGTGAGGCGTTTCTTTGTAAATGATGTATCATGGAAAAAGAAAAGTCTTAGACTAGATAATTAGAATTAATATATCTTATACTAAGGTGACAGCCATCTAGAAACAACCCAAAGAAAGAATGGAACAAGACACACTATAATGACTGCTTATTATCAAAACCTATTTGATTTAGAAGCTGGGCTGCAAATCTCATAACAAATTTATTTTCACATGACTGCCCAGACTTTCTGCTTTAGACTGGCTCAGAAATGCCTTGGCCTTTCTCGCAGTGTTACTGCATTTCTGCTCCCAAAGCCAGCCAAAAGCAGAGGCACATCAGACTGCAAAAAATGAAGGAATAAAATGTTTACTAAGTAAAACAATTATCTTCCTGAACATCGAAGCTAATAAAGCTTGGTTTCCTATAAATTTGTGCCTTGTACTTGATTGACTTTGGCCAGATGTGAGCACTGGAAGCACTGCTTTTCACAAACTGTGCTGTCCGAATGGCGTTTTTCATTCCAGGCTCCAGGCTTGTTTTTCATGCACATTCTAATGGAGCATAAATTTCTACTGCAGGCTTTAATTAACAGACTTCCTGTCCTCTAACTGTTCATTTATTTGCATAAAACTTGGAGCTTAATTATTTTTGAGATCTCTACCATTTTGCCAAAAGTAGTAGAAAACAGACAGGACTTTCTGGTTATTAGGGAGGATTCAGAAAATCACCATATATGCAGAGTAACCTCAGTACATGCAATTGTATAAACCTCATTTCTGTTTGACAAAAAAAAAAAAAAAAGAAAGAAAATCTAAATAATAAAATTTAAAAAATGTGGATTCCGAGATTGGTTTGACTGCATTAAACTGAAGGTTGCTACATTAGCCTGGGTCTGCACTGTAAAAGATTCAGATCTGGATTTAAAATGTGAGGGTTCTTGGATCTTAGGACCTGGAGCTGCCCATAGGACTCTACTACATTTTTATTTAAATCTGGCTCTGACTTCTTTGTGCCATTATCATCTGGGAAGTTTCTGAAGACAGAGCCTTGGTTCAGATCCCCTGGTGACTGCTATTAATCTCTTCATATCTAAACAATCTCTTAAAGGACGGGAAGCTTCTTTCTCCCATTTTCTCTTCATTATTACCTTGTTCACTGAAGTGTTGGAGCTGGATCCGAATGCTAAGGAGGAGCACCTCTTAGCTTGCTAATGAGGACAAACACAACATGAGTGTTTTTGCAAAATCCTAACAACATTGACTAACTTCAGAAGAATTTTCTGAGGTGATAAAATCAGTTCTTTATACAAAGGGGTGCTGAATTTTCCCAGAGAAAAGTTTGTGTATGTGGTTCTCGTACAACACTGCAATATTTATCTTTGAATGCAGTGTTAGAGCATACAGTTCATACAACATGATCTAGTACAAGTGCTTTTACATTTCAAACAGCATTAAATGGATCATCTCTCACCATTACTGAGCTTGTGGCTGAGAAGAAAATAGATTTCTCCCCAAGAGAATGCCTGCCATTGTCTGTTAGTTTTGATTTTTCTTAATAATTTATTTCACCACTTAATGTCCTTCAATTTAATAGGCCCGTATCTGTAATAAACTGCTTTTTTAACATCCGTCTTCACAACTTTTTCCCCATGGGCTTCAATGAAGTCCAACAATATTACACATCATTTGTGTAACGATGGTTCATGGACAAATTCAAGAGGACTAGAGCCACAGTGGCCGAAATCCATCCCACTTACCTACAGTCTGGATTTTGGGGCTGGATGTGCCTGGACCAGCAGTGACCTCTCCTGCTGCTGCCATTCCCTCACCTGCACCCACTGTTACAGCTGCTGGGCTGGAACGGGACCCTCGGGCCCTTGTCTGTACCCAGTTTGTCTGCAATTTGGTGCCTCAAAGTGCGCACTAGCCTGAGAGTGTAAACCAGAGGGCACGTACGCCTACAGCCTTTTTGAGACAGCGTTTCTCATTCTGGTTCCTGAGCTGAGCTCTGCCTGTGCACTGCCCATTTAAGAGAGATGGGATAAAAAGCACAAACAGTATTGGGAACAGACATTTCCCCACTCCCCGTGAGCTTTTCTCTTCCTGGCTCCATGAATCTTCTGCAGTCTCTTCTGCGCTGTGGTCTACCTTCACCCACCCCGTAGATGATGAGGTGCTCCCCAGACTCCAAGCCAAGGAAGGTGTGGTTTCAGCATCTCCCAGAACACGGGCGATGGCCAAGGTCTTGCATTTCCTGGGGAAGTGCTCTAATTCCCAGGCTGTTGAGCAAAGGTAGGTATTCCTTCAAAGGGAACTCAGGGCCGGGGAACCCCAAGGGGATGTGCTTGCCTGCTGTGAGTCTCAGCCATTGAACAAAGCGTGGAGTTAGTGACCAGGCTGTGGTCAGTGTCCATCTTGCTGAAAATACTTTTCTAAATCTTTGGAAACCTCCACCTTTTCTTCAGAGGTCAAAAGTGACTCTGGCTCAGAAAACACTGCGGAAAATTGCCAGAGATTTGCTCCTTGGTGACAGGCCTGCAATAGTGGCAAAGTAACAACCACACATCTAAGATACTTAGAAGCAGTAAGATGTGGTAACAAATCAATAGAGTGTTTTTTTCTGCCCATTGGAAAATATTCTATAACACAAATCAATCCTCAATTAGACTACACGAAAAAAAAAACCTTACAAAAAATGTGTCTGCTTTGTTAGGCTCATTTGAGATTGATTAGAGTATTGTAGCTTGGTTTTTGGGGAGCATAATTTGTGTAGGTTGCTGACCTTGGCAGAACGTGTATGGCATCTTGTAAGAGTGCCGTCTGACTTACTTAGCTGTGATGTGATCTTTTGTTTCAATGTGAAATGCCAAACAAAACCAATAACTGAGTCAAAGATAGACCCCTTACACCTGATATTTTTGCTAATTCACTGCATTTAGCTAACTTTCTGAAATTCTTTTTCTGTGTGTAATTCTCTTGCAGCTTCTAAAGTCAGTAAAATAATACAACCTCATCATCACAAATACTATCTACCCATGGCAGCACATGGCATCTTTCACATCTGTAAGATCATACACTAAATTGTTGTATGGTATTTTCCATGAACAGAAAGTGTTAATGCAACTTAACTGAAGGAAGAACTTTTAAGAGATGATAAATCAGATTAAATTTTCATTGGTATTTCAGTGAAACATATGGAAGATTTTATATCTGTCCTGATAAGTTTATACTTTATAAACCTGAGTAGCACACAACAGAGACAAGCAAATAATCCACTTTTGTATACAAAAGTGTATAACTGGTATGTATTTATACATATCAAAGATTCAGATACACATAAGGAAAAAGGAGGTTAAAAAAAATGCCAATTCTCCCAATCTAGCCACGTTCAGTTAGAAGACAGGCTCATAGATTGCATGTCAGAGATAATATTGAGAAATCTGGAGGAGGAGCAATTTGTAGTTGAAATTTATTTTAATCAAATTGCAAGATAATTATTGTTCGATACTCCACTTTGATATAGCTTATTTTCTGCTTGGCACATCTGTTAAGCTGTGTTTCAGACCCGTTCTCAGAGAGAATCTGAAAGCGCAGATTACTCATCACCACCTAATTTGCTAATGCCCACAATCGAGTACATTTGTACTCCACTATATTTGCACCACCCCTGAAACAAACGTAATGGGGCTCAGGTCACAAAGTACACGAAAGCGAAAAGGTAGCATTACAAAGATAACAAATTAGGCAAGGGTGAACATCTGTTTAGGTGGCTGAAAACATTGGCAGTCTCAGGTTGGTTGCTTCCGTCTGTCTGGCGATCCCAGATTTACTGCAGGCAAGGGTGTCTGGGCTGGTCCGCCCTCTTGTATCACCACTGTCACCGACTATCTCCTCCGTCTTGCCTGAAAGTAGATTAGAAAAGGACTGCACAAGCCTTTTGGCAGCCAAGTCACAAACAACTAGGTGGTACCTTTGGGGCCCTTAATGGCTTCAGCTGAGACTGGTTGATTCAGAAGGGGTGTCTGCCCGTAGCCTGCTTGATGCCTTTTATTTAATTTACATTCCTCATCCAAGAGTCTGAGTTTTCCGCAGGCAAAAGATTTGTATTGGAATGTGTTTTGATTACCTTTCTGAGGTCAGTAAAGAAAATATTCTTTAGCTAAACAATCATCTCCCTTTGCTGCAAGTTTTCTAAAGATTTTCTTTTTGGTTTATTAAGGCAAATAGGAGCACACATGGTCATATTCATGGGCCGTGAGAGGACGTAGTACAAGAAGCTTCCCTTCCAGGAATGAAACGGTGGTGCAACGCTGGGGTATCATTTTCTAAGCCACCTGCACACACATGCCCCATCCAGGCACAAAGACAGAGCGCACTCCAGAAACTCCAGGGTTTACAGTAGAACAAAGCAGCCAGCATTACGGATGCAGAAACTGATTAGCAAAAAGCAAAACAAAATGCTAAAGAAACACCACTGGTTCTGGAGGTCAAAGAAATTACTTTAGAGCAGCTTTCCTCACCGTTCACTCCTGAATATTGAGTTGCTCGTAAATGCTTCTGCCATAGCCACATCCTTGGACAGCATATACTGAACGCTGCAGCAAACACTACTCTTAGCTTATTTTATTACTATTTCTATTACTATTTCCTTTCAGCTGGAAACATGTTTTTTTCATCTAATGTTTCAACATGACGGTATTAAAAAGTTGCACCTAAGCATTCTGTAAATAAAAAATACTTTTTTTTTTTTGCTAGCCCCCTCTTTTTTTCTTTTTTTTTTTAAACCAGCAGAAGACTATTATCTGGCTGCAAAGCTGCTTTTTTATTTTGCAGTTCTGGTGAAAATTTCCCCTTGAAATGACCGGTTGTAGCTACAAAGCGAGATGAAACCCACGCTCAGGCACAGTGAGAGGCAGCCACCGCGGGAAGGCAAGCGGGGAGCCAGGGGTGAGCCCATCAGCGGTGGGAGCTGAGCAGCAGCAGCAGGGCACAGCCCCGGGGGGCTGCTGGCAGGGTCCCCTCAACGGCCACAGCAAGAGACGAACCAGGTCCGGGGTCCATCCCGGGAGCTCCCGAAGGAGCGAAGGAGCCAGGGCTGGAGCCAGGCTCAGAGGCGCAACCAAGGGGTCCGTCCAGGAGACCAGCCCCGGCAGCACAGGTCTGGGGTCTGCCCAGGAGACAGGCACTCCTCCACCACCGCTCAGGTTTCAGGGCAAACGAAGGACGGGGAGCCCCGGGGCGGAGGGTAGGGGTCCCAGGGGAGGCCGGTCAAGGCCATTAAGGCCAATCTGTAATGCATGTTACACGTCCTTCTTTATTGCAGCTTTCCTACAAGAAAAAAAAACCTTCGGTCCAAGGGTTATACCAGTATCGGTGGTATCAAAACCATTTTGTACAAGTCTGACAGTAGAAAGTTTTATCTGATGTTACATTTCTTTTATCTACCTTGAAAACCTTCCAAAAGACTATGTCTTCGTACAAGATATATTCCAACACTGGACAACATTTCTTATCTTGCCATGTATTAAATTATTATTATTTATCCCTTATAAGGGTTTCAGTTAAGCTCTGTGTTGCGGGTGCTGTATAGGTATAAAATAGAACGCCAGTTTCTACCCCAGCAGACGTTAGTTTCTGCCCACAGTAAGCTTAGCTCAAGGCACTACAATAAATATAAGTAGTAGAAAAAAATGGAAAAGGAAAGACAAAGGAAGTTAGACTGCATGTTAACAAAAGGCAGCAAAATGCATCTGCATCATTTTGGTTTAATTCTTCAGTTGGAAATCACACTTAATTATCAGAAATCCCCTTTGGCTGTTTATCTCAAGTAATATTTCTGGAATACTCTTTCAGCTCAGTGTAAAATTCAACCCACATAATTATTGTTTTATTTCTTTGCCATCAAACATTTTCTAGTAATAAGAATTCCTGGCACTGAATTTAAAACAAAAATGTTTTTCTTAATTGCCCTAGGATCTGACTAGCATTACCCAACATCCCCTCTGCTTACTGGCTAAGGCAGTGTCTTGTAATAATGGGAAATCCATACAGATCTGCTATTTCTGAAGAGAAGCAGCCAAGGAATGTGAGAGGTACAGCAGATATTCTGCTCTTCTGAGACAAGCTGGGAACACAGCTATCTCTGAGATACTCTCTCTTAAATTCTACAGATCTCTGAATTTGGGGAATGAAATATATATTAGTCACAAAGCTTTAACACGTACAGACATTATTGAATAAAATAAACACTGCAATGTCTAGCTTAAGTATCTGGTCACCACATACCCTTCTGTTAGATACCCTGATTTTGTAAATAGCCTATAGAAAGAGGTAGGAATGTAGATAATGGAATCACACCCCCACCCCACCCCCTGTTAAAAGGAAGTTTTCTAAAGTCAGCCAAAAGGAATCACTTAAAAAAAAGGGGGGGGGCTGGTCTCTCTTTTGGAGATTTGGTGCCTTTCTTAAACCTGCAGTTGAGTTCACCGATCCCCAGAGACTGAAAACTCAGCCTTACCTGTGGAGGGTTTGTTTTTAAAGGCACATTTTGAAGAATTCGGCAGTGAGGACTATATTTAAATACAAACGAAGGCTGCCCTTTAAATTTTATGCATGAACATCAGTTTGACGTCACATCTCCTTTAGCGAGGTGGATGTACAACCTCAGCACTCTCCACTACTTGAGGAAATTTAAGCCCAGATAACTTTGGATTGTACCTTAAGCACAGAACAAGGGACTAACTGTATAAAAATGGTACTTGCCATCATTTTTGCTGGAACACAGAAGAATATAAAAGTCACTTGGCCACACAGCACAAATGCAAGAGGGGACATGACGAAGTAGGCAAAAACGCTCTTTTGGGTGTACAAGAGAGTAAACAGAGCTCTAAGCACTGATCCTTATCCAGAGGTGTTTTACATATTTTACCTACGATGGATGCTCTAATATCAACATTCATCACAGAAACATGTCGGAATCCAGGTCATTGTCCTCTAGTGCATGCCCTAATTACTACTCTACAGGGTGAAGATCTCTCTTGTGCTCTGTCTTCACAGTCCAGTGAACTGGTCCGCTTTCCTTCTCCAAATGCTTTATTTCCACAAAGAGCATGAGCAGAATGACTTGTCGCTCATACCACTATCCACACTTGGCTGAAAGCAGGCTGCAGAAGAACAGATAGGAATTATCCTTTTCTGGGATTTGCACATCTTATAGACATAGCTTAAAGAGCATCAGCCCTATAACAACTTATAAGATAATATTAATAATAAATGCCTTGAAATCTTAACTAAAGTAATTCTGACTATTTTTGTCAGGACCCCTACTCACTTTATGGTCTTGTGTTCCTATATGTGTCGGCCTTATTCACACACATCATCCTTGTGCTAACTGGGTCTGATCTATCCATACCAGCTGTACCTGACTGAAGGGCAGGGAGCTTACTGCACTGCTCCTCGCAGCAGGAGGAAAATCCCAGGAAAAATCAAGGCTTTTGGACCCTTAATGTCTTAGGCTCTAGCATAGTTACTTTTGGCAGGAGGAGGATCAAGTACAGTTTAAATCTTGGGACTGGACATCGGTCCCACAAATAAATATAAGCAGGTCAAAGGAGTACCTCTAGAGTCCAGGCCAGCACAATCATGGATGTTGGATGACATTAAGGAAACCAGGAATCCCTAAAGTCATCTTGTATCCTCCAAACACCAGTAACCAGAACAAGGGCAAAAGTTACTCAGTTTTAGATTCAAATTACTGCAGACAGTGAACTGTTGAGATGCTTGGGCATGCAATTGGCTCAGAAAACATTCCTCTGTATAAACTTTGGGAATTTCATATGCTTTTCTGAGGGAAAAATACATGTGAACACTTACAAGTCTCCAAAACTGTTCCCTGGTATGAATCAAGCATTTTTTTTTTCTGGTTTGCTTCTGAATACAGTATACTTACCTATTTTCTGCCTCTCCAAAGGCTGTGCAAGGCAGCCTGGCCCTGGCAGCCTGTGCTAAATGAGAGGCAAACAAGACTCCGAGGTGCATGGCTGGGGACGTAAGCCTTTCATAAATGAACAGGGGTTGTCTCAAGGGAAGAACATATCGTGGCTGAGTTCTTTCATACCAGCTAATCCTTTCAGAAACCACACTGAAAGTCAAGAAGTGAAACTGAGTTATTATACCTTGGTCTAGATTTTCCCAAAGAAATAACCCTTCTTTATAATCCTTATGCAAACAATAATTCAAGGGGTAGCTGCAAGATACAATAATTGCTTCTACTAGGAGGCTCAGCTGGTTTTCTGAATGTGGGATTTCACATACAAGTTCAGAAATCTGCATCTGAGACACCACGAAGCTTTCAGCAAATTATGTTCTTTCCTAGTGTTTCTTTATCCTCTTATTTCCTTCATTCCCTCTTCTTTCTTTACTCTTAGGAAGAGCCATATGTACATGGAGTGTTTAGTTACACAGATTCTTTAGTTTTTCATGAGTCTGTATTGCTCTTCACACATATGCAAAGGACTACAGGTTGATAAAAGGCTGTGAATTCTGAAAGTTTAATTAGTTTTCATGTGAATTCTGATTCAATTAAAGTTTTACTGGAAACATAAAATTTAGTCTTCCCCTTTCACTATACTCTTCATAAGTCTGTCTTCCAACCAGGCAGCTGAAACAACACCTCGTGACTGTAACCTCTACACACTCTTATCTACACTGATATGAAAAAGAAGATTCTGTGCACATTGGTCAGGACTGTTTAGGGAATAAGGAATGAGCAGAATCAGGAATTGCCCCAAATACTGGTCGAATAGCAAGCTGGTAAGAAATCCAAATGGTAACTTTCTGGTTGCCAAACACAGTGACTAGGAAAATACTGGACACAGCATCAAATAAAGCACATTAGCTTACAAATTATTTGTTGCCAATATTTGTGAAATATCTGAACATTAAATATGTTTGGATAAATTAGGATTACTCTGGTAACAGAAATGGACTACATTTGTCAGAGAGCTTATTTAACAAGAATGCTACTTTGTCAGCAAGTCCTTATCTGTAGGAAAAGCTAATGAATGTGCCTCATGAATTTTTATTTTATTATTCTAATCTCAAAATTCAGTGTTGACTTGAAGTCAACAACTCTGCTCTATTCGTGTAATGAATTTCTATCTTGCATAACAAGACTTTGAATCATATGTATATAACAAATATGTCCAAGTTTAGGTGCATAACTGAAGTCCAGGAAGGAAAACAGAACCATAATGAGGCTCCAGAGGTTCAGTAGAGTTAATGAAGAATAAATACCTAGACTTGTTTGTGTTTCTTTTATGTTGGTAGATTAAGAAAGAGTTCAGCTATATTACATATTTCCACTCAGATGTATTTTCTTCTATAAATCATAACAAATTTCAGCCCCTTGAAAGCCTCAATTTTTATTTATGTTTATTTTAGCAGACTACACCTTTAAGAACATGCCAGTTGCAGATATTTAAAACTGCTTTGTTCCTCTAAGATGTCATCTCTTACAAAGCAATCTCCAATTCCCATACCCCATTTAAACCTTCTCTGAGTTTAGTATTTTTCACCCAAGCCTAAAAACTTCTACTCATAACCAGCCGATATTTGACAGACACAACATGCAATATTCTGACATCTTTTCCTAGACAAAGAAAATTCAGTCTCCACAATAACTCTAAAGATGGCTCATAGTAAATTTTGTCTATTGCTCAGAGATTAAATTCACTCTTATTTCCAATTAAGAACGGCTATCAGCTGGTAAAATTGCAAAGAAAAATACTAGCAAGTTTGGCAAGGTTGCATCTGCCTCTTTGGTGAAAGTTAGGTATTTCTTGACTTGTCAGGTTTCACACAGTGAAGCTGAGATACACTTAGTTTCTATTTCCTGCAGTTAAGACTATATACATTTACATTTTGTGACTTCTCTGCTTCTCTGTTATCTGACAATCCCAAATGGATCACTGTTACCCATGTACACTAGTATGTCTAACCTATAAGGGTAAGGGGCATAGAAGAGGCCAAAAGAGGGCTACAGGAGAAAAAATGTCTCTGTTGGGGAAACACAATACCTTGTGGAGCCAAGACTATAAAATATAGAAACTGTAGTCTTGGTATCCAAGAAAATGGGAAGAAATTGATCAAAATCTCATTCCAGCCTATCCTCCCATAAGTTTGCTGAGCCCTTTTATAGGGTACCTTTCCATGAAGCTACTCAATCTTACGAAACTACTCCTGTCTTCACGATCAAGACATATTAGCGAAGATTTGCGGTGAAATGCATAGTGACTTTTAGCTCTGGTTACAGTGATATCCAAGTCTTCTAAATCGGTAGTTACTGTGGATCTCTAGACACTAGCTACCTGAATCCTGATTTTAAAAAGTATAGTTTCCAGCTTTCATCCTCTCGTGTCAATCACCAACATGGAGTCTGGAGTATTGCTTAGCCCACAGTCCTCCACTGGAACCACAGAAAGGTGGTCAACTGAAAACATTGCCTGGAGAGACTCAAAAAACAGCTTCCTGCTACTTTCCTGAGCTTTTCTTCAAGATAGATTAGACACTGACAGGTGTCAAGTCTGGACTTTTTAGCAGCATAAGCATGGCTGAGTGCTAATCCCTGATTGAGAACTATACATTATTTCTATTATCATGAGCATTAAGGAATTACCATTGAAGGTCCTCAAGGAATTTAGATTTTCAAGAGGCTTTTGAAAAGATTCTTTGACAAAGGCTCTTTTAAAAGAGTTCAATGTCAAGGGAGGAAGAAGGAAAGTCCTCTCGTGGATTAGTAACTGGTCAAAGAAAAATCAATAAAGATTAGGAATAAACGGTAGATTTTTCACAAAGAAGGAAGGTACCAGCAGAGTCCTTCAGGTATCTGTGTTTAGACCTATGATATTAAACATATTCTTAAATGATGTGGTTAAGAGGTAAACAGTGAGGTAAAAAATCTCCAAATGGTACAAAATGAATTACAAGAGTCAGCACTGGAACTGACAAGTAAAAGTTGCAGAATGGTCTTATGATACAGAATATCTGCATGGTAGAGGGGCAAATAAAATGCATCCTTCATGAATGCAAATTCTTACCTATCATTGTGAAGGGAAACAAAGCATAAGTTGACAAACATAATACTAGATTTCAAATGACCACGAGGAAGGTGATCCTGGAAGTAGATCTTATGGAAAGTTCTCTGAAAACATCTTTTCAATGTTCAGAAGTGATCAAAACAGAAAATAGAATAGCAAGAACTATTATGAAAACAGTAAAGAATCAAATGGAAATAAGGTACTGCGATTCTACCCCAAAGGAACACAGTAAAATCAGAAAATAAGTATAATTGGGGATTTGGAATGTTTCCACATGGGGAGAGATTAAATAAACCAAGATTCTTCAGTATGGAAAATAAATAAATATGTGGAAATTGGAGAGAAGTATGTAGAAACTGTGAAAGGCATTGAGAGGGTGAATAGGGAATAACTATTCACTGTTTCCCATAACACAAACACAAGGTGGAACAAAATGAAATTACCAGGCAACTGGTTTAGAACAAATAAAAGGAAGTATTTTTCATGTGACACATAATTAAATTGTAGCACTCATTGCTATAGGATGTTGTGGATGCCAAAAGTATAAATGGGCTCAAAAAGCAATTAAACAGAATTAATGGAAGAATTCATGGAAGGCCTCCATCCTGAAAGTCCCCAAGTCTCAGATTGCTGAAAGTTATAAGGGTATAACCACGGGAAAAGTCATCCTGTGCTTGCCCTGTTTTATTGCCTTTCCTAAAGTATCTGCTAGTAGCCATTGTCAGAGAGAGAGCAGTGAGCTAGACAGATGTTTGTCCCGATCTAACAAAGTTGTTCGTACACTTTGGCACAAGAATTCAACTGGTTTTTTTCATTGGAAGTAAGAACATCACCCCTATTCTAAAGTGAGCCTATTTTAAAACAAATCTCATGGCTGGACTTTTTATCAGTGGTTGTACAGTGGTTGCAAGCTAATGATGAAATTACTGGTTTGATGCTGTCCCAACTCCAGCAATGAGTAGAAGCTCTTGTCATTTGATGGCTGTTTTCTGTGATAGAATTGATGGGGTCAGTCTGTTTCCCAGAGATGAGATGATTGCATCCTAAAGCTGTCTTCACAATTAAAACTCCAAACGAAAAGGACCTTGGTTCAACATACTGCAGCCCTCTTCATTAGCAAGGCACATTGACTGGGGTACATCACAGCGCTTGCACTGACAACCACTGATTGTGTGCCAGGTCTTAGGATCTGCTTCTGTAAACTCTCAGTAATGTAATTGGAGAGTAATCTTCTGAAAATTACTTATTGATACTATCCAGACTTATTCCCTGCACCTACCAGTTTTCAGGACTGGCCCCCCTGTCTAATTTTAAGCAGCCTAGGGAATGAACATTTCAGACCATTTGTCCTTCAGAATCCATGGAAGAGCTTCAACCTAGACAATAGCAAGTGACAAGGCAGGTGTTAGTGTAGGGAGTACCAATGGAGCCCATGTTAGCAGACTTCACTGCTTTCAGAGATGAGGCTGAACTGAAGTTTTGCCTATTCATTTAATACATGTTTTCCTAATGGATAAGGAGGCATTGTGCTGTTGAATAGCCAAGGGAAGGTGATGGGGTAGGCAGGAAAAGGAAAAAGCAGAAGCAGAGATCCTTTCACATCTTTATTACTAATGCTTTAGTTTATATGATGCCCCCTGAACATAGTGGAGGATTTAGAAACCATTGAAAACTAATAATTAGTTCAGAAAAGACAATACTACTGAGTTTTCATGCTGATAACAAACCATTTTCTTTATTTTTTTAAGCTGTGTAGCTCTTTTTCATTTTTTTTGCATGTTTTGCATAGAAGCGTACTTCCTCCTTGACTACTATGAGGAATTTAAATACTATAATCACTATTTTGTGGAATATACTTCTTTTTCATCAGTGCTGTTAAATACTGTTGCTTGGAAGCCAGGCAGATTACTGGACATGTGGACTCTGAGGCATATCATGCTCTGTAGAAACAATCACTGGCAGTTCAGATAGCACAGATGATAAACCAGATACAGACAAGCAATGGATTTTAGATCCCTGCCAAGGAAAGATGTCGATCAAGTTCAAACACTGACAAATCCATAACTATGAGGTTCCACGAGAACAGAACAAGCAAGCCTGTTTTCCAATAGTTTAATAGGTTTTAGTTACTCAATGTATTGGGAATAGACAATCTCTTGATAGCTGCAAAATTCTGGATGGTCTGAGACATGATTACATGCTTTCTGCCAGTTTGCTTTAGTCAGATTACAGCACAGCGACAACAATGTCTGAATTACAAAATTCAGGCACCAGATAGCTGTAAATTTGCCAACAATGTCAAATCTTTACTTACTGCTGAAAGGAGCCTATGAAAGCTGAAGTGCAGATGAATAGGCAGCAGTGGGAGGATGGCAGGAACTGCTTGTGCAGACATGGCACTGGGGTTATGTTTCACGGTGATCAGCATCTGAAAGACATCAGCAAGCAGCTAATTGTCTGTAAATTACTGTCTTTACCAGTTCAGCAGGGCAAATTCTAACCTAATGATATTTAAATTCAATGCGCCTGCTACACAATCAGACAGACCATAAATTAATTCTTTTTAAATTACAGCTTACTCACTAGAAAAGAAAACAAATAAATGAGAGAAAATAATGTTTTAATTTGCTTTTTCAAAGCTAAATTCATCGTCTGTAGTGTTTACACGTTGATGGATCGCTGAGGTGTAGACTCACTCAAATGCCACCTAACAATACTGCACCCAAACTAAAAAGGACTGATTTAGCTGGAATCTTGTAAGAGGTTTGCACTCCAGCTGTCCTTTTCTGCCCTCTTATGAGATAACTGCTAACTTAGCACTAAGTGGCAAAACCAGCATATCCCTACAGATTTTGATCATATTTGCTTAATTCACTTCTTTTTCTGGTTTTGGTTTCACTTGTGATTTAGAATTGAAGTGCATCTGTGAAAGGGATCAATTCTGTTCTGCAAATTTTTGGGAGGCTGATACAGCTATGAAATAGAAAATAATCTGTGTATATCCTATTTCTCATTCTCTGTCTAAGGGTATGAACACTTCACTTTTTATCATGCTCCTGCCTTGTACCTCCCCCATTGTTCTGAAACAAGCTGGTTTGTCAGTCTAGTATTTCACTCCTGCTGTGTCTGCTACGCCTTCAGAGGCACTTAAATAAACTGTTTAATCCTTTAAATACCATGGAAGTGTTTCTGCTTGGCTTTTTGCTACACATTATTGTCTTTGCTGTGTGACACTTGTTTATTCAAACTCTTTGCAACAATGTTTCTTTCCCAACCCCTAAGAAAAAGGGTAAAGCAACCACCTTTCCTCCCATTTTTTCCCTGTTAGGTTATTAGCACTGAGGTGTTTGCAATCACAATCTGTTGGCAACACATCGTGTTAGAACCTATGAGACATGAAACACCTCACTGCCAAGGCAGGTCTCTGCTATACATTTTGATAAAGTGCTAATAAATGCTTTTTGATAAATGTAACCATACATTCTGAGTAGCTGGTAAATACAGTGAGCTATAGCTGCATGTTGGTGTCTTTCAGAGGCTGATACCTCATCCAGAACACCTTCCTTCTAAACAAGTTCTTCACCTAGGCACAACCCGATCAGACAAACCGCAGCGGTTCCCTGGTAGTATCATACGCGGAACAGCACAAACACTGAGATACAGGGCTGGTCCAATGGAAGTGTATACTTCTGCTGATGCCTTTTACCTGCGTCCCCTGTGAGACACTAAAGTCATATCCAGAATAGTCATCCAGTGCTCTCGGGTTTGATGCCCTGAGTGCAGGGGAGGATTAAATGAACATTTGAAGCTGTTACTGACTTCAGCTGTTTGCCTCACCTCTTCTCTGAAGGACCACCATGGACACCTGAGGGACCTCAAGAAAGGAAGGGCATTTTAAGGGTTTGCAGGAAACCCTATCAGATCTTCCAAATTATGAGAAGACGGCTTCGTCATTTGTGGGGATGAAGACCTTGTTTCTGGATCTGTTAATGGCTTTTCTGAATAGCGCACAAGCATCTCCTGATGTGTAAGGCTATTTGTTACAGCAGAAACCAAGGAAAATTAGCCTCAGTGTCCACAGGGGTCTCTACAGCTAGCCCAGGTGAGCAGTACTCTATGACTATGTATGTGTATCTGAATGTATATGCTTTGGCTTCTGTTTTCCATTGTATGGGCACACAACTGGGCCCTGGGTGCTCTGCAAACAGGGACATCTTACGGGTTGGGCTTACACCCATTTTGACTCTAGAGATAGAGTTATGAAGCAATAGCTGTGAAGTCCAGCTCAGAATCCTACTCCAGGCTCCATCTCGTCTCTGGAGCCATGGCCTGTCTGTGCAAAGCCCACATACACCCCATATATCAATTGTCCCTGTCACATTACGGCCACTGACTGACTGACTTCACAGACTGAACACAGTCTTTCCTTCACATGCAGGCACCAAGCTCTTTCCTATGACTCTTCACTCTCTTCCACTTGACCTATCCTATCACCTCTGGAAGTTTCTCTCCCCAAGCAGAATCAGTTAATCTCCAGGGAAGGAATAATAATCCCCTCCTTGCAGAAGGATATCCAGCAGACACAAACATATTGCTAATCGTCTCATGGCATGCACACTTAGCAAAACTTTGCTTTTCCAGTGACCCACAGATGATAATATTTCTTGCCTGGGTGCCTGTCTTTCCTTGCAGTACCACCTTTTGCAACATTACTAGACATATGCATCCAGTCTTCTCCTGGCTTGAGCAAATAAGTGTTTTCATGTACTTGCCTGAAACGGACCGGTTGCCCCCCCTTGCTGTGCTACGGTTGACCACGGTCTTAGGTATTCCAGAATATCAAGAAGGAAGACACTCCTGAGCTCACAGCAGAGCATGGCAGGCAATGAAACCAATTCTCCAAGACCTAACACAGCCTTAACTAAAGAATTCCTAATAACCACTCATTCTTCCTTAGCATGCGATATGTGGGAATGTCACTGTCCCCATTTGAAACTTCTGCATCCGTTCACAATCCTTATAGCACAACTGTCTGCTAACATTCATTTTTCTCTTTAGAAACTCAGAAATTGAGTGGAATGAGGATGGGACCAACAGAGGTGGTGATGAGGTTAGCAGGTCCCAGCCAGCCAGTCCGTCTGGAGTGCACAATTTCCGCACTGTAAGTGTCCCACTGAGCTCAGCAGTGATTCAGTGGCTCGACACACGTCAGTACTCACACGCTTGAAGCAGAAACATCATCACCTGCAGAAGTCCTTCCAGCGTGGTGTTCATGCTCGTGCTCCAGCCCAGGTGGGAAGTTAGATAGAAGCAGTGGCTACGTCTGGCAGAGTCGGCTTCCAGTGCAGCTGCCTCCTGGGGCAGCAGCTGAGCTCTGAAGCAAAAAGCAGACAGAAAAATGCTGCATATGACAGATTTGTGGAAAATAAAGAGAAGGTTAGACACAAGACAACCCAAAAGATCACATGAAATACACAAGAAATACTGGCACAAAAGCACAGTATATGATTTTTCCAATGCAGGCAGTGAGCATTCATGACCTGACCTTGCAAGTACATGTTGAATTGGCCCTAATCTGCTCTACCAGGTAAAGTGGCTCTGTACAGATATGGCATAACTACTTTTATCATTAGACTTCATAACTATGTCTAAAATCAAATAAACTCTATGTTCTCAAACCTGCAAGTTTTATAAATTCATATTAAAATTCCACCAGATACAAAATAGACTGTCTTATTTTAATAGAACAATCCAGATTCATTTTTGTTGAGACTTATATTTATTGAAAAATATAACATGAGAAAGAGCTTTTGCTTTTGCTTTTATATCTCTTTTAAAACACCAACTTGACAGCTTTTTCACTAACAGACTGTACGTACATATATATACATATATACATACACACACACTACTATAGATATATATATATGCTAACCTCCTGACGTTATGGGAATTTCAGCATCCTATGATCGTGACTTATACACGATACTAACAAAACAATAGGAAACAGCCATGGAAAGGATCTCAGAAGGTTATTTAGTCTTTCTCTCTCCTGCAGTGCAGGATCAGTTTTGTCACACAGTGAAGTTTGTCTATTCTGTCCTTAAAAGCTTTCAGTGATGGATATGCCTTGGTCCCCATAAAAAAAAAAAAGAAAAAAAAAAGTTTCAGTACTAAGGTTGGAATTAAAACATTAAATTTAAAAATCCTCAAGACAGAGTACAGTCTTTTCTTCCCCTTTTGCTTATGTTTTTTTTATAATAAAGTTCAGTACATTGTTTTTTGCCTGATTTGAGGATTTGAGACACCGAACTTTTCTTATCAAAAGCAATAGCACTTAATAAAAAAAGGACTTGGGTGGTGTTGATTACAGTGACATAGAATTCCACTAGCCTAAATCCTAGTAGAAAGAAAAAGACAGAAAGACTCTCATTTACCTAATGAAAAGTACATTTACTATAATTTTTGAGATTTTTCAGATCTCTATTTACTAGATTCTTTCTATTAACTGTAAATGCTATCCCAAAATCCCTTCCAGCTGACTGAGGCTAAGCTGGTGGTAAGAGACAGGCAAGTTAATAAATTCAACTTATTCTGCAATTAAAATTGCTTGGCTATATAGGTGCAGTGAAAGAAAGCTTAATTTTCTTTATCTTCATGATTGGTCCAAGAGTAGAGAGTTGTAACAGAAATACTAAGATTGGTATGGGCTGAATTACATACAGACAAGTTTGTGTGCAAAAGCACCACAAGAAGGATTCAGGGGTACTGGTGGATGAAAATTTGGACATGACCTGGCAATGTGCGCTCGCAGCCCAGAAAGCCAACCACATCCTGGGCTGCATCAAAGGAAGCGTGACCAGCAGGTCGAGGGAGGGGATTCTGCCCCTCTGCTCCGCTCTGGTGAGACCCCACCTGCAGTTCTGCGTTCACATCTGGGGTCCTCAGCATAAGGAGGACATGGACCTGTTGGGGTGGGTCCAGAGGAGGGACACAAAGATGATCAGAGGGCTGGAGCACCTCTCCTGTGAAGACAGGCT
>NW_010972631.1:12133149-12168750 GCF_000737465.1 Haliaeetus leucocephalus | reverse complement strand
GGACTAGATGACCTTTAAAGGTCCCTTCCAACCCAAACCATTCTGATTCTATTATTCTATAAGAAATAATAGAGCAAGAGCTAAAAGAAGGGCCTGTGTTGATGGCAAAGGACAAAACTGACAGCAATCAAACTGGCAAAGATTGAGGAACGTGGTTTTGTCAAAGTCAGACAGCCCATGGTCTCACAACAGGAGGATGGCAATAAAGATACACCATATTGTATGTATCTTTCTTGTTCCTCTTATCCTAACAGGAAAGCAGATTGTAACCTTAAAGATACCTGAAATGAGGAAACAAATACAACAGCCAACACATTGTCTAAGACTCATGGAAAGTGAAATTAAATTCTGAAACAGAAGAATCAGCCTAAGCTAATGACTGATTTCTAAATGGTATTGAAGAGCAGTCCAAAACCCCATTTGTTATCAGCAGTAAAGAGGAAGCCAAGAGATATAGTGAGGAATCAAAAAACAATATCCTTTTTCATCCACATAACACACAGACAATCCTTGCCAGACCACCCGGACATACACATCTCTGTGCTTGGGAGTATGTGGGTATGAGTGAGTGAAAACTTAGGGCTGACTGAAAGAATTTTTTTAAAATTAGTTTTCTGTAAGTTCTCATATGGAATTTTTTCACATAAATTTTCCACAAAGCTGAGGACAAAAGGGATGTTCACACTGAATTAGTTGTAAATGGTCCCCAAAGAGAGACCAGTTAAAATAAAATGTATAATCAATTGAGCAAAGAACTTCTTTAACAAATTTATTCCTTCTGTGAGTGCCTTGACCATGAGGCAATAGAGTCATAGTGCTGACTAAATTATTTATTGATAAGAGAATCATCATCATTATCTCTTCTGTTAGTTATGTTTTAGAAAGTAGAGCTAGAGCTCTGACTGAATTTGAAGGATCTCAAATCTTTATGTGGAGTTAGGCATATCTGGAGGAGGGTTTTCAGATTGGATCCCTTCGAAAACTTAACAGCTGTTTTGGGTAGTTTTTTGATCCTACTACAGCAAAGGTGGAAGCCAAGCACTGAGCTGCTTAAACTGGGACGGTATAGAAACAAAAACTCTGAGCACCAAGGAAACAGTCAGGATGACTTGCTGAAATGAAGCACTTAGAGCTGCCACATGAAGGTTTTTGATGTATGACTGCACTGAGTATGAGATTAAGACACCTAAATTTAAGTGTTTTAGGTACCTAAGCTGTGGAACTGTTTTATTTGCTAGTAAGGTCATAGCCTTAATGCCTGCTCTAAGGTGAAAACTGAACTGCTCTTTTAGACTCCAACTGTGTTGATTAGGTTTCCATCGACTATAATGGGGTTGTAGGCATGTCTGTATGCATCTAAATACAAAAATCTAAATTTAAGGGTCTTAATGTCTAGACAAGTATCACTGTCATGCATATGTCTTGCTCTAGATGCCATTGGTCTCTCTCTGCATGTGCCTATAAATCACATTTCTGCAACAGTTTGTTTAGGAATGTCCCTCTATTTTGCATGATTGACAACATTTTTACTGTGACCAATTTGTAACTTTTCTCACTTTGTTCAAATTACAGCATTGAAGATTGTTAATTCATGTTTAAATTATATATTTCTTGAATTAAAGTTTCATTTTGTGTAATAGAACTGTTTCACACAGTTAAAAATTGGCATATTCATAACTGCTGTAGTTGTTCGGTGGTATCTATGCTTAGCATAACAGGGTACCATACTCTGGGTCAATGTTTCCGGAAAGTTTAACAATGGACAGACTACGTGACATGAAATTCAGTAAACGCGGAGCAATTATTTACTGTTTAGCTCCCACAAATTTTCCATTATTCACAGATAACATGCCATGGAAAAATGTTCAGATATTTCTATTGTAATGGATCAGGTTGCATTTTTCCTTTTATAGTGAGAGTAAACTCTTGCTCTTGGAAGTCCTGACAACAATGATATCTGAAATCTCTTGTTTAGTCACATACCAACGTTCATACCTAACGATAAAGTAAATTTCCCCTGCATTTGGCTGCCAATAGTTTCAGTGCTGAATAAAATACTCCCAGTTTCCAAAGAATGAGATTAAATCTGCCCTTTTTTCATGTGATTCTTGCTTGTAAGCTCACTATGACTGTACAGTTATTAGATTACAAGTAGAAATCAAGATTTTGGGGTTTTATTAACAGTTCTTTGCTGACTGTTCAGCCCTGTGCAGTCCCTTAACTTTCATTTCTGTTTTGCTTTGTGTACGGTATTCATGGTATAGTCCAGAATCTCATATAATTCAGCATGAAAACAAATTTTAACAAGTGCTGTAGATGTCACAATATTGCTTTTAAAATCTATTTTACTCATCTTAAACATCACTAAGGTGTTGAGTTTTGAAGAAAGTTCTGATTATTCTTCCTGCTGTTACACACAAACACCCTTGGAAACTTCATGTTGATTGTGTTTATGTTTGCCCTGATTTGGGTCGCTTTACAGAGCTCCAGGAAGAAGCATCTGCTTTGCTCCCTCCCAGTGGTTACGTGCGAAGCCAGGGAGAGAATGCTGGGCAGGCAGTCCCATGAGAATACCTCCTCCCAAATGGGTACCCCTTCTCCATCCCCTCAACTGGAGCTGGAACCTGTGCAGTTTTACACAGGGCTTAGCATCCTTCCACCCCCACACCTTTGGCAGAGCGGAACACGAACGGGGTTCTGAGCAACATGGTCTAGTGGAAGGTGCCCCTGCCCATGGCAGGGGGGGTGGACTAGATGACCTTTAGGGTCCCTTCCAACCCAAACCATTCTGTGATTCTATGCCTTCTTTGTTGATTATAGCACTGTGGTCTTGGATACTCCTGCATGTTTTTAGTAACTTTTTATTTCTTTTGATTTACATCCAAAAGGCATATGTCTAAGTGCAAGGGAAATGAGCTCTAGCAGTGACATGGATAGCCTTCCACTAGTCCACATATATCCTGGCCATGGTGTAGTGCACAGACAAATTTTAAAGTCCCATCATTAATTTTTCATGCCTGCCAGGAGAGGTATGATGTAAAAAACATCTATGGAAAATGTAAGATGAGTGGCAGAACATGAAACTCTTTTCTTTCTTGCTTGCAGTAGCAGATTGGGGATATCCTGTTGCCATTTAATTCTGCCAAAAATGCCAAAAGTCGCTATGTAAAATATCCTCAGGATAGGTTCTCATTAGCCTAAATGCTGAAGTGATTCTTTCTCTGTTTTGATACATAAGTATCTGTTAATGTTTAATACCTGCCTACTGTGATTTTTGAAATACATGATTTTTTTAAAAGTTGTAGATTTTATCCTCTGCTTACATAAATCAACTCTAGCGGCTTGTTCCATTTTGCCCAATACTGCAGCTGAAAGTCTTACTTTTCAAAGTTGCTGCAACATATAAAATATACTGAAACAGAAATCTAAGTCTGACTCTCCTATATCCCAGTTTAAAACTACTCCGTTGTCTTTTCTCTCTGTACCAGTGAGTAATTATGTTATAAAAATGAAACTGTGTCAGTGTGGTTTTTTATCTCCCCTATATTCTGTTGATTAAGGTGTTCTCACATAAAAGGGGAAGACTGCTCCAAATCCTAATACATTAAAATGAAAATTTGAATATACTTTTTTTCTTCTCACGAGTGCCCCAGCTATCTCTTTTTTGGAGAGAATGTGTATATCCTCTACCACACAGACTGTAAAAGTCTTTATTGTTCATCAGAAAAGGTACGAGAGCATCCTCTAAATTGGTCCCCTAAGAGAAGACAGCTGGGAAGATGTCCGGTCTGGCAATCCTGTCAGGAGATAGTTTTCAGTGTAGGTCCCCAAGGAATGCAGTGAAATCCAGTGTAAGGTTGCAGAAGCACCTCAGTGGCAGAAATTCACACAGTACCTGAATTGCAGGAGTACGTGTCTGCAAAGTTGAGGAAGTTGGCACTACCTGAGTGAAAGACTTTTGCATTAAGCATCTTTTGGTATGAGACGTCTGTCTCAGATGATGGAGAGAACTGTTATCTCCACAGTTTGCGGTGATTGTGCGGAAATAAATGCCTTAAAAATTGCAAGGCTCTGAGACCAACAGATAAACAGTCTTTCGTGGAGCTTTCTAGGATAACACACTGTGTTCAGGACCTATGAGAAAATGCTTAGTCTAAACAGATGGACAGTGCAAAATACTGGGGTGGAAAATTCACAGATGGCACAGAAATATTCTGAGGAACAAAGCCAACATTTTCAAGTATAAATCCTCAGAAGCCTTGCACACAGTGAAAGAAGCATCTTGTCTGAAAGAAGCTGTTCAGAAGTGTTGGCTCCACCAACACAGACTGCCCCTGGTTATTTATTTCGGGTTTAATTCTAGTTTTAGGACTTAAGTGAGCATTCAAGCTTGAAAATGTTCGTCTGTTGCTCACTATAATGCTCCAAACCAGGAGTAAGGTAGGTCAAGCAAGTCATGCCATGAAACATTCACACATCATAGCTGCTCATGGAGCCAGACTCCCAGGTATCACAATCACTTTTAATTATCTAAGGAGGCATTAGAGCATCAAGCATTTGTTACACATGGGCATCAGCTGATCACTTTGGCCAAAAATTTGTCCCAGGAAAACGGCAAACATGAGAGTCTGTGTGAAAATAACCAAAAGACATTACAGCCAGATTCCCCTTCTCTTCCTTTCCCCTCTTTTTTCCCTCTCTTTAGTATATATTTTCCATTTTTTTCTCTCATTTAACCTCCTTTCAGAAATTGTATTCCCAAGCAAGCTTCCCATTTCCCTAATCCTCACTCAGTAACTGCTACAGTGGTGTAAATCAGGCTTTGGAATCAGCGTACTGAAATCCTCCTGTGATTGACAAGTCAATGGATCAAGTGTATTCAGATTTCTGAAGGCGGTATTTCCTATCTCTGACTGACAGAATGAGTTCAGGATGGATGATTTCAACCTCCTCTAATTTCTTTTTTCTTGTAACCCAGCCCAGATCTTATTTTTTTACTTGGCACCTTATAAGATTAAAATTTCTCATTTCTCTTCCTTTCCTCTTCCTGTCCTCTTTCCCCAGTGCTGTCTTTCCAACCTTATCTCTTAGCCCTCTTCTTTTTTCTCTTCTATAAGAAAAAGATCAAATTAACTTGCACTATATCTTCACTGGTTTTACTTATGATTAAGAAATAAAGCTCTCTGATGGTACAAGGAAGGACTTTTTTAGTTGAATACGGTCACACATTTTTAGAAATTGATGACAAAGAATAATACAGTATTTCACTATCTTAGTTTATGTAGTTCACAAAACAATGTTATGCACTTCAGAATATGTATCAAAACATGTGGTTATATGTACACTCTACCTATACATATACATGTCTGGAAGGATGGGCAGGTGTAGGCATGTATGTGGATGTATATTATTATTTCAAAAACAAGACTAGAAATGTAAACTGGAAATCTGTCACAGAAACACATAAAGCCCCCAAATGACTGAACATTTACTTTCCAGAAAGCAACTGGTTTATGATTAATTCCTGCATTTACTATAATAAATAGAGTGGTTATTAATTTCTACCCATAAATGAATGTCTTTAAGGCTTTTTCTTCTGTGCAGGCCATATGTCAGTACATTCTTTCTTTTTGAAAAGAAGATAAAGTTATGAATATCAAGAAGATGTCAATATTTTACTAAATTTGGACCAGTTTTGCAGCTGCTGAGGGTAAATTCCATGTATTTTCAGTAGAAGTTTTTCTGGAGAGCTGTGGATTCAGTCCCAGTGTTTCCAGTGTGTCACCATGATAGACAGAGTATATTCCAGTCACAAATAAAGCCATCTAATTAAACCCATGACATTTCTTAAACCATAGCACATTTGAAAGGCACTTAATTTATTAAGCAAAAGCATCCATTATGAACATATGATCCTTGAAATGAATTCCCAAAGTATATTTGGAGACAGGCAATCATACTGTTGTGTGGAAATAACTAAATTTTCTAAATATTATATCTTCTATTTTAAAGCCCTTGTCAGCATGTTTAGAATAACTACATGTCAGAAAGTTATTTAAAGGAGGGTGAGCAATTAACAGTGTGTAATTCAGAAAGGAACCAGAATACCACTGAGTTTGGAAACCTAAAGAAAGCATCTCGCCCCCACCAAACTTTCCCTCATTCATGATTGCTACACAACAGCCGTACCCCTTTTTCTGGGCAGTAAGAGAGATTTTTATGGAAGAGTTGGTTGAAATGGCAATTTCGCCTTTCACTGCCTTATGATGATGAAAGCATCACGTATTTAAAACTACTCATGTAGTAGTTTGAAGAACTTATTTTGTTGCTTTTCTGATTCCTCTGTGGGTCTTGGGCAAGCAAGTTGGAGGATAGCTTTAGAAAATGCCTGTTTGGAACAGACCCAATATGTATTCTCTTGATGGAGGAATCCCAGGAGGAACAGCAGTGCTGACATTTGACACACACTGGTTATTAAACTACATCTTAGGGAGCATACCAGAAGTGGATTTGCCAGCCATGCCTCTGTTAATAACAATGAACTGCAGTAGCTACTGTCCTTACCAACTACTGGAAAGAAAGTTAATTATTAAAATTATATGGAAAACAATTCCATTTCCCAATAGCTTTCAAGATTACTTTCATTTTGATGCAGAGTGAAAAGAAAAACAAGTAGATTTTTTTCCCAAATTAAATTCTGTTGAAACAACTCTTTGAATTTCAAGAACTCAAGCTGTGTGATCACTAGAAGTAATCAGAGAACCCTGACAGAGATACATCATAATATTAAATTCTGCTGAAACTTCATTAAAATGTACACATCTGAGAAATATTGCAGCCATGGCAAACCTGGATATTTCAACATTTTCCATTTTAGTGAAAGTAGTTCTTTTAATTATGTAGAAAACTAACATGAATGCTACCACTCTTCTCTTACAACTGTGCAACCAACCTAATAGTAACATGAGTCCTATTTTTCCACTTCTAAAGGAAACTGGTTGAAATGGACAGGAAACAAATGCAATGGAAAACAGAGGTATTTTGTGATCATTGTTCTTCACAGGTTAATTTAGATCTCTTGTATTCAAAATGCATATTTACTTCAATGCAGGGTAACTTTCAAAAGGCATCGTTTCTCCTTTTGTGCCCTTAAAACTGCACTGAAGAAGCAGCCTTGATATATGAGACTGCCAATAGGATTAAATAAATCAGTATTTTAAAAAATTATCCAAGTACAATATATTTTCGCTATGGCCCACATTGTTGGGATAAACCAGGGAAAGGAAGGACATGACCCCTATGGCTAAGCATGATCTCACTGAGAAGTACATAATCTAATGTTACGAGAGTATCTGGAAGTGGTTAGGTCTCACTCTTTTCTTCCCCCACCACTGCCCCTCTTCCTATTTTACTAAATGCAGCATGAAGAGCAAAATCAGAGTTCACGCTGCCATGCTGTGAAAGGTAAGGCAACTTTCATTGTTCTAAATCTGGAGGAAATCCAAATTAATCATACTTTCTAGGAGGTTTTCTGTTGTTGCATAATCTTGACTTGACATTCTCATGTTGGTTAGATTTTTAAAAACTGAATATTTAATATAAAGGATTGTTGATTAAAATTTGTATAAAATAGCCACTGACCAGCTGGTTCCAACTGATGCAGTTATTTTGTATGAATTAAGTTTCATAATCTGGGGCAATTATACTTCTTACCCCTGAGAAATACTTGACTTCTGCCAGTCAAGTGGGTTGGATTCCCTGATAGACTGGATTCTCTTCTCGTTTGCATATTTTTTTAAATTATTTATATTTATGCTTGCAAATAAGAACTTAATTTAAAATGCTGTTTCTCTTCATTTATTTTATCACTCTATTTACAGAGATAGAAGTGGCTACTCCCGTTGCTAGAAAGAAGATATTAGGTTAAATGATGTTACAGCTTGTAGAAATAGAACATATGAATTAATGCACTTCTAAATGTTTCTCCTCTTTTAAGGACCATTCACCAAGAACCCAACCCAACACTGACTGAAGTCAATAGAGATAGATGCACTGTTTTCACTTACTATTGGATCAAATTAGGAAGGTGAACACTGACAATATTGTTCTATAGAAATAACATTAAAGGCTCCCAAAATATAGGTGAGCAAAGAAAACCTCACTGAAGCAAGAAATAAAAGGGCACTAACAGTTTTGCCTATATATGAGGCAAACAGAGTTTATTTGAGATATAACTGTACTGAAAGAAACCTTAGCATGGCCGGAGCTATTCTACCAGTTCACTGCTACAACTACACCAGGAAATCTTTCTAAGCCTAACCAGGCTGACCACTCAAGTCAAGGTCTCATTCCCCACTCAATAGGAAAAGATAAACACATCCTGGATGGCATATGCCACTCATATAAAGATAGTTTAACAACCATTCCTTCCCATGTTAGTTTGAATTTAAACAACCCCTTTCTCTCCATCCCAGCTGCTCACTTCCATTTGTGTGCTGCCCCCACCGTTCTGTTGGTTCATTTCTTTGTGTGGCCATGGATGAACCAGATTGAGAAGCTGACGCAAGTTAAAAATAAACCAAAGAAAAAAAAGATTACTATTTTAACCCAGTTATTTGCTTGGTCCAGTTCACCAGCTTCAGAAAGGAAATTAAAGAAAATTTTGCTTTTTTTTCTTTTTGTCAGGATGTGCCTGCATTCTGGGACACTTGAGGCCAACTCAGGATATATGATCACTTCATATTAAGTCTTCTTACATTTCTAACCCTTTAACACAAGGATATAAGGTCTGATGGTAGGGGTGAAGAATTTACCAAAAGACAACTTGTTTGAGTCATTCCCAGAGATTGAATTAATGGCTAGCAGGGAGAATATACATCACTTAGATCTAATACTTAAAGCACATTTCAAAATAATTTTAATATTTGCAAATATTTTTCTACAGTAGCTATAAACAAAATATCTATTTGAAATGTGTTATAAATGTCATTTAAGTATTCATGGTTCTTTCTTGAAGAAAAAAATGAGTTCTAAAGCATTTCCATTCAAATGTGTAATGAAAAATTAATATTGCAAAAATATTTTTAATTGTTATTTTAGGTAATGATTACTTACGATTATGATTGTTTTTTTTAAAAAAAAGGAATTAAAAGGTCTTTGACTAGAGTCTGTCAAGAACCTCTTTAAATCAGTGGGAGGGAAGACAGTTTTTCTATGAAAATCTTTCTGGATTTCTAGTCACATAATGCTTCCTTGAAATTAAGGTTATTATTTTCTCCAAAGTACATAACAGTAATTTATATGTGAATAACTTGTACAAGTGTAAGGAAATATTTCAGCTATTTAAACACTTTACAGTCATACTGTAAACCTCACATTTGCAAAACAAAAATTTTCAAAAACTGCAATAAATGATTGTAAGTAGTAGGTAAGCATGAGCTGTAGCACATAATTCCTGATTACTTGGGACTGATGCCTTCAAAAGAAGGTTTATCTGTCTTCTACAAAATTTATTTATAAAATTGTACAGTTTTACATGTTTACTTTGAAAGCCATACAGTAACATGTATCACTTCTCAATTTTCTACCAATATTATTTCATGAAGTGAATATGTTATTTCAAAAAATTAACTGGTTTTGGAAGAATACAGGTGAGGCAGAAGAGGAGCTAAGGCTTCTTATCCTTGTAGGTTCCTTCAGAAAAAGAAGCTAGCTCCGCACTACTCTCCTTAGAGTTCATAGAAGCCTTGACAGAAGCCAGTAATGCCTATAATGCCAAGCATTTCACAATATGCCTAATATTTTTATCATTTCCTGAAATGACTAATTTCACAGGAATGTAATATATTTTCTGTGCACTCTTCCTATTATTAAAGTAACACAGTTTTAAAATAAATTAATGTTTACATGAGACTTGAAGTGGACTAATAAGGTTATTAGCAAAGAAAAGCGAGTGGCTTTTTCTGTGAGAAACTAAGAAGTCACATTTCAAAGAAAGGATATAAGGAAAGTAAGACAGCTGCTGCTATGATGAAAAGCCACTGCAACGTACGTGCATGAAAGATTTGACTTAGCTCCAGATACACAAAGTCCAACATGCCATCTGATACTTTTAATTTCCAGATTAGTAAGAAAAGAAAGGCAACATAAACAGGATAAGAGTCATTCTAGTCTTGCTAAGCCACTGTTGTGCTTGCTACAGCAGAAGTAAGGCAAAAGTCAGTCCTGACTATAATTCTTCATCAAAATAGACTTTCTGGACAATGGAATTTGCCTAGAGAGACAAGACACTCATAGCTATTTAACTTCTTACTTTAGACTGCAAAAGGAAAAAAAGAGGGGAAATATGCTTAATTTATCATAATTTGTACTTTTTTTTTTTAGTTCAAACTCATGACTGTTCTGTCCTTCTCTTTATTGACATACATTTAAGTATTATCTTCTTATCTGACTTACAGTTGAAAATAGAATAGAAACTGTCCTAAGTGTTAATTCCATGTAACTTCATTAAAATTAGTGCACTCCTCTCATTTGCCCCACTTTTAAAGTCATGTATTTTCTTCTATGGCATTGAAATAACTCCTGATTTACACAATAAAAGTGCAAGAGATCTCTGATCCTTTGGCATGGGATTGTTCTTTTATGAACATCAATGGATTCCATTCTAAAGATACATATGCACTTCTCCATGTTCTTTAGCTGAGGGATTGATCCAGTTTTGGAAAATAAAAAAGATTTGATGTAAATTAAATTGCTTATCTGAGATTTCTGATTGTCAGGATGCAGATAATTGAAGGCAAGTTGGAAAACAAACTGGGCTTTCTCCTAGAAAAACTGCCAGAGTGTGTCTGGAAAAGCAACTGGACCTAGAAATACTTGGTGCATACTTAACGAGGCAAAAAAGCCATTTGTTACCTCTTTTTTAGCAGTTCAGTATTCACTACATTTATATTAGGCACTATGTGTCTATTAACCTAAGAAATTACTTAAAATAATTTTTTATTTGACAATATTTTGATTATTTGATGTCACTTCTGCACTGATGTTCTTTCTTTTACAAAGATGAAATTATTTTGAACTTATACAGGTCTAATTTAGAGCAGAATGAGGCCCTCAGAATTACTGGAAGGGCAGGTGGTTGAGACAACCATAGCCAATACTTCCCAGTAGAAGAAGTTGGATCAGTTATTTTAAACTTGCCCAACAATAGTTGTTTAACCTGACATTTTCCATACTAGAAATCTGTCTGAGCCTGGAAACTTTAAGAAAATATTAGCAATAACACTTTGGTTATTTGTGAGAAGAGAATAAGGGAAACCAGGTTGTTTTCTACATATTAAAAAAAATCTGAGATCTTTTCTCGGCATTATTTTACCCCCATCTCACCATCCTCCTGTCTTCCTCTTCTTCATACTTTGTGCCACAGTCTTAAATGGCCACATGATAAAGCTTCAAAGTGCCACTCACACATGCCCATAGAGACCTGTGAAAGACCGCAGTCAAAATCCTTAGAAATTCCGTACTCACTGAACACATGAAAGCTTTACAAGGCTTGCAGAGATGTGGAGGCTGTTCCTGCAACAACTCCATAAAGTGAATGACTTAGCTCATACACAGAGTTTTGGAAATTTTTCACTTTCCTGGCCATCCCCAGCTGCTCTGCCTCACAGAGGTTTGGGTATGAGAAGTGAAAACTGCAATCCCATAGTCTGATTTTTTAAGTGTTAAGGACTCGGACTGTAACAGTTGTCAGAGCGACCTCTGCTCTAGACATATGAATTGCTAAAAATACTACCTTATTTGAAAAATGAGGCCTCAGCTTTCTTAGTTTGACACATGAAATTAATGGATCCCTTTGACCTTAACCCCTCCATACTTGAGCTTCCTACAAATCAAATAGGGATAAAACATTCCATTACTTCACATGGGCATTGAGATAATAAATTAATGAATTTTTGTGGTGATTTCAGATGCAAGTGATACATTTCATAGAAAAATCTGGGAGAAAGGTAATGATTCAGAGAAGAATTTAAATAGCGTGCACTGCCACCTGTAATGAATCAAGCAATATTTTAAATATGTGGCTCTATATCATAATACATAGGCACCTGGATGCCAAAATAAGATTGCAGAGGCATTTTTCATTCTGGCACTTACAAACTTTTTAGTGCTTGGTTTCTCAACCTTACTCACATTTTGATGTTTGTGCATATGCCTATAGTCTTTAAAACAGCGAATTTTGCTGCAGCAGCACTCTAAATCTGTAGTTAACGGTAAATTCTACAGCCTCTGAATAGAAAGGGGCTTACTTCTGACTGCCACAATTGTTGCTCTTGTAATTGTTATTAATGACTACTGACTGTAGTTTGCTGTTACAGTCTGTTTTCTCACGCTATGCCCTGCCTTGCGTGTTTGTAACTCTTGTGAGAGCTGGAGAGTCACTTCAGAGACACTGTCTCTCCTTGCTTTGCAACACGCTCACTGCTGCATAGCTGTGCTACCTGAGCACAGAGCTCTGCTTATAAATATTTTAATCTTTCAGTTGCTGACCATAACAAAAAATAAATTACCAATGCACTAACAGAGAACAGATTTACTCTCAGATTTTTGCCTACAGGCTATAAAATCAGATAAATGAACAGCAAAACAGGTAACAGTTTAACATGTCTTGCCCCGTTTCGCCTCTAAGGGACATTTTTACTGACTAGTTTGTTTTAGCATCACTTGACTTGGAGGAAGGTTAAAAATTTCAGTCTGTGCTACATGTCAATACATGTAATAACATTTTTAACTGTTGCCAGCTAAAATCAGCCATATAAATATGTCTTTGATGTTAAATCTAGAGATGTGAAGGGGGTTAGCAGGAATATATTTTCTACTTTGTTCTGTCGCTGGCTTACTTTTGCAGGTGTGGCTCTCAGTTAATAAAGGAATAGATTTACTTGGTAAGAAAGTGCCATATTTACGTAAATATTGTCCAAGGAAAGTCACAGCTTGACATTTTAACTAGAATTTGAATGAAGTGGAAATTGTAGCACCCAATAGCTTAGAGTTAATAGAAAAGACAACATGCCTATACATTCACTCCAATACCGTGGTTAAAGCCAACATGGAAAAACACCAAAAGTAACAGATGCTGTGGTGAATTTTGCACATCATCAGAAAGAAGACTTGAACTGTTGTTTTACTTGTATCCTGTTCAAGCAGGCAGGTTTCTAGAAACAGTCTTTTAAAAAAGAGCGTAGCCAAAAAGACTGAGTCTGGACATTGTGACAGCCAAGTAGGTCACCAAGAAAACAGCAACCCAGCTAATGTAAAACAGAAATAATCCTGAAGATGAAAACTAAACAAAAAAACTCAGGGATCTAGCTGAAGCAATCATTTAAATCCTAAGGAAAAACCCCAGGTTATACAAAACAATTTCTCTAAGAGAGGTCACTATAAATCCAGATAAACAAAGATTAAAATAACAGCAGGAGAAATTAATCATAGCAAATCAATTTTACAAAGTAAAAGTCCTTTATCTCAGTGATAAACTAGAGACAAACTAAAAGCATGCAGAAGAAAATCACACAAAAGAATAAGTACAACCTTTGGTGTACTATATCAAAGGTAAGTCTGGAATACCATCCATATTTTAGTAAGTTTAAAGAGCACAGATGTAAAAAGGACATAAAACTTTTGATGAATCCTGAGCAGGATAATTGGGTGTACCAAATACAATATGTATGTTAGCAGCATCCCAAAACCTGTCAGAAACAGAATCCCGTGTACAAAAATCATAGGAAATCATGGTCACCATTCTAAGCAATGCAGTATGAGCACAATACAGACTGAAAATGTTTTATTCACTGGAGCTTTTACAAGACAAAAATGATGTGGTTTTTTCAATACATTTGTTGCACTGCTGCAACTTGATCCATAATGAAGGTCCTACAAATGATGGGTGTTAGGGTAGCATTCAAATACACATGTAGGCATTAATTAGACATAGCAAGCTGCTAGGGAGCAAAACTAACATCACATTAAAAAACAGCTTTTGAAAATTACAGCCCAAACTTAATAAAAGTTAAAATTCAGTTAACTGTGCACTGCATTGTGGTTCCGATGTTATATCAATAATGGCAATAAGTTTTAAGCTTTCCTACAAAATACATAGAGACCAATTTGCATTACAGTCAGAAGAGAGTTTGCATCTAACATTTCAAGCACCATAACAAAAATGTTCCATCTTGTCTCCCTCTAAATGCTAAACCAGAATTCCCAAAAGATAAAAATTACAGGAGCTTTTAAAATGTATCAAAGATAGCAGGACCATGCCATCAGCACTGTTCTCTCTACATAAAGTCACTATAAATGCTGGAGATGCTGTTGCAGGCCTGACTTGATCCCATTTCTAATCTGCCTGTACTTTTCCAAACCTTCCTTCAGAGATCCAAACTGTTTCATTTTGTCACAATATTATCCAAAAACTGTTCCTCCTGTACATTTTTCTATTCAATATCTGAACCAGACAATGATTGTGATTCCTTCAAGTAATGTAATAATGTTTGCAACTCCAAAAAGCTGTCATCGGTTTTGTAAAATACCGAAAAAACCTAAGTAGAGGCCCGGTTTCAGCTGGGATAGAGTTAGTTGTCTTCCTAGTAGCTGGTACAGTGCTGTGGTTTGGGTTCAGTATGAGAAGAATGTTGATAACACACTGATGTTTTCAGTTGTTGCTAAGTGGTGTTTAGTCTAAATTCAAGGGGTTTTCAGCTTCTCATGCGCAGCCAGTGAGAAAGCTGGAGGGGCACGAGAAGCTGGGAGGGGACACAGCCAGGGCAGCTGACCCAAACTGGCCAAAGGGGTGTTCCATACCGTGACGTCATGCCCAGTATATAAACTGGGGGGAGTTGGCCTGGGGGGGCCGCTGCTCGGGAACTAACTGGGCATGAGTTGGCAGGTAGTGAGCAATTGCATTGTGCATCAACTTGTTTTGTAGATTCCAATCCTTTTATTATTATCATCATCATCAAATCATGATTATTACCATTATTATTATTTTCTTCCTTTTCTGTCCCATTAAACTATCTTTATCTCAACCCATGAGTTTTAACTTTTTTTTTCCCAATTCTCTCCCCCATCCCACTGGGTGGGGGGAAGTGAGCGAGCAGCTGCATGGGGCTTAGTTGCCGGCTGGGGTTAAACCACAGCAGTAGGCAGGATGGACATAAAGAATTCTGAAAGCTCTAAACCCAAGTTTTAGAGAACCTTTGTGTCATCTCTGCAGCTTTCAAAATATGGTGAGAATGGAATTTGCCACATGCTTTCTTAACTTCTCCTGATTTACATAATAAAAATACAAAATTGATTATAAATTGATGATGAATTTCACTGAGATTACTCCAACTGATTGGCACTAAAGGAACAAGTGCCAGCTATGTATATATGTATGCATTAGTATTTATTTATTCTGTTTGTGTATATGAAAGCAGGTGGTTCAGACTAAGACTTCTGAAGCCCTGACACAATTTCCCTCTCACAAAGAGTGACTTGGACTTGAAAAATGGAAAAGAAAGTGTTTTCATGCCTTCAATAAGCCTTTACTAAGAATATTGTATATTTCATTATGGGGTTTTGTTTCTGTAAAAGATCATTTGAGTTTGTATAAATATACATTTTTCTACAGAAGTTGTTCCCTATCAAAATTATCCTCAACGCCTGTCACTTTCAAATCACGTGATAAACATCAATAAATTATCAAGAGATATGGAACAAGTCCATAACAAACATGAAATTACTATAAGGTTTAGATCTCCTAAGGATTTGACTTCTTAAAATCAGTGCTTCAGTCATAAAAGCAAGGATATTCAAAGAGGACTGAAAAAATTGAAGGAGTAGGCTCCTTTTGAACCCTTTGAAAATCCAAGGTATGATCGTGGAGCAGAGTAGCATTTATTTTTTCTAGCATACATTAATGATTTAGCCAATCAGATTAGAAGACAGCAACAACAGAAAAAAACAAGAGTTTTAGTAACAACACACATGTCTTATGACTTTGATTAATGCAAAGGTACTTAAAACATAGTACAGAACTAACAGCGAGGTACATAAGTGAGAATGATCGTAAAGAGCACTGGACCAACTCAGCTCATGGGGTAGTGTATACTTGTAGCATGCGCTTCTAAACCACAGACTTCAGAAACAGATTCCCTAAGAGATTCCTGCCCCATTCGTCTCTTTTTTTTTTATAAACATTGTCTATTTACATCTTACTGACTGAAATTCTAAGGTCCTGTCTCAGTAAGCTCCAACCTCAAGAGAAAATCTTCACCGGATTAGCTGCACAAAGTCTCCTTTGATTCTTCAAAATTAATTCAGGGACCTAGCATGCATAGTCTCCTCCTTCAGTTACTCAACAAGTTATTAAAATTATGCTGGTCTTAAAATATGTCAGTATTCGCTTTTCTCTTAGCATACAAATGATTCTTCGCCAGCCTTATCCAGAGGCATGGAGCACCTTACACAGTAGTAAGGAAGAGGAATACAACACACGTACAAGCACTGGTACCTGAAAGCTAAATTTATGCTACCTTGGGCATCAAGTCCATAAGCAGGCTGTGCTTCCCCCCAGAGCCCCTAAAGGCCAGCAGGAAGACTTGCATTTGATTATGGGCCCAGGGTCCAAAGAGCAGGTATATTGGGATTCTAGGCTTTTCCAGCCACTAACAAAGGTTTAGTAAGTCTTTGCTACAGATCACTGCCCTACATTAGCATTTAAGCACGTAAACAGCATAAATACATTAAAAAAATTGCTGAGCTGTTAGAATACTTCCTCTATTTGTAGCTTCAGGATGTCAAATAATAGAGCAGATTTCTCTTTACCAAGAAGAAGAAGGATGGTTATCTTCAACAAGGCATTTTTACACATGTACATAGTTGTTTCTTTCAGTACAACCACAGTGATTAAAAAAATCTTGGTAAGAAAGTTACCTAATTAACCTAGCCTTTTCCCTTATTCATGAAATATTAGCAATATTAACAACTAAAAAATACTTCTTTAAATATGTATTGGAGTAAAACCAGTTCTCTGTGAATATCAATATTTGTAAATTTGTATAACTCACTTGCATTTATCAGACAGCAACATCATTGGTTGTGTTTTGTAATTATACGAGAGTACAAGTTTACCTAATCCTCATGTATATCAAAAAGGAAGTTTGCCCACTTTTTCTTTAACTTCATGTCATTGTTCTACTTTTCTACTCTATTATTTCTTTTAACAAGATGGACAGCTGAGTTGAATAATTCCCTTTGCCTCTCCTGTCTCAGATCTCCAAATCACTAGACAGTGACAAAAGGAAATTGGCAATTATTATTTGGGAGTTGTCTGTACTTTTTTTACATTTTTAAAGTGCTGTATAAGTCCCATTATTCTTAAATGTTCTTTTGCAGAAACTGAGAAGCTATCATTTTCTTAACTATATTTTCCTAGTCATACCCATGGAAGTGTTAAAAACAGTAACAACTCTGGTGCTGACTCATTCCCCATTGCCTCCAAAGACATTGGTGTTGAATGAATATGAACAGTAGGTTTAAAAAGTATGTTACCCATGAACTGAGCGGTAATGCATTGCTTTGAATCCCAGTTCCAGGAAACTGGAAACTCCTTTTCCTTAATTTTAAGAAGGGAATCAAACATGTCCTACTGTTATTTTGTTGCTACGTTCAAATGAGAAGCAAGTATCTTGCCAAATTTGAAGAAGAGTTTTGACTGACTTAAAAAAACTTCTTCTTTAGAAAATCTAAAAATGTATCTATTTTAATATATAGTTCTGTAACATCTATTTGGCAAAAGCAGGTAGTGCACTGGGTTGCAGGTCTCTGTTCTAGTAACAGAATCTAATAGTTCGGTAGGAGCTCAAATTGACACTAAATCAATTTGCTGCTAGCTAGTATTTCTACAGCATTTTATCCCAGTGCACCCAAAGTGAGTGAAGAAAGTTTTTGTTGTTTTTTTTTTTTTTTTTCCTTCTTCTTCTTCTTAGAAGCCAACATTTGCCAGGTAATAATTCCAGGCCAAATTGCTCCAAACCAAACACCATAGCTCTTAGTGGCAAATGAGCTGGAGAAGAATTTTCTTCTAGAAAGTTTTGGAATGATACCTCCCTTGCAAAGAGTAAGTAAGATTGGAAATTTGAGGTTTCCCACTCCCTTGTGCAGTGTCTTCTTTTCACCTAGAACAAAAGAAAGGAGAAACAGAAAAATAATATTGGAGATGCTCATTTGCAGGCACAGGCAGACCTGCTAGAACTGTACTGCATTTTCTACCATTGCAAAGTCTTTCAAAGACAGTTTTTTTTCCCTTAATGCATCTACCTGTCCCACCCACGTCCCTACTCTCTCCTCAGGATAATCCAGTATTGTAACAACCACCTTTTGGCCTTCTCAGGTAAACTGCTTGTATCTTCTGGTGAACAGCCTGTCTTATTGACTAATTTCATATAGCTAAAATTGAAGGCTAAAAAGCTTTACTCAGCTTTGCTTTACTCAAAAAAAAAAAGGCTTTTTAACATAACTTAGTTTATTTTTGTACGTAAGAAGAGATAAATCACATGAAGCTGGGCTTGTGTCTGGGAGACTTCAGTCCCCAAAATACCAGTAGTATTACAATCACAAAAATAGGGCTTTGTAGAGCCCATCCCAATTTAGCTAAAGTATTGGTCTCCTGACACTGTCATTATATGAACACAAAGCTCTTCCTAGTCTCAGCTCCCACTTGCAGTTTATAAACAGCTGCGGTGCTCTGTGCAAAAACAGGTTGCAAACAAGACAGAAGGAACCAGTAGTGGGAAATGACCTAACCTTTTGCTGCGGTCTAATTATTGTTTGTACTGCTGCAATGACCAGAGTCAAAGCACTTAAGTGGCCCTGTGTCCTTTGGAAATTAATTACATCCTTTTTCTCTTCCTTGGGATTTTGTGGAAATGATTCATAAAACAATATTAAAGTGGAGTCCAGTAATGGTAGGTTGATCAAAAAAATAGTTGACGTTAAAAATACTTTCCCATATTTTTTTCCGCACTACCACTCCTTCACATTTCTTCAGGCAACATTTCTGCTTGGCACTGACACGGGAAGAGAAAGTTTGATGGGCTGAGGGCGAAGGAGCACATAATGCCACTACGGCGATGAGGAGGTACCCAACACACTCAATGGCAGCCGTAGTACAAAGAGGACCTACCAGATACAGCTGCTGGCCCACAGCCCCTGCGATCTCGCCTGCCTGAGGAAAGGTGCTATCAAATTAGACTTTGTCTGGCCAAGACCTGTGGGACAAAGAGCAATTTCTGTAGGAAGCAATGATCTTAAAAATCCCAACAGAAAAATGTTGGACTTCTGCCAAACAGCATATTGGGAGCTTTGGGAGCTTTTAAAGAGGTAAGTTTCCCCCTGCAAGGGAATTACCTTACACATGTACTCTTTTTCCTCTTTGACTATTTTTTTTAGGGAGATGCTATTAACTTTGCAAAAAGGCAGCAAAATCCAGTAAGCCTATAGTCTTCCCTCGGAAAGCTCAACAAGAGTGTCTATCAGGTCTGCTCCTAAGACTGAACAGCACCCGTCTTTCAATGCAGTTTGCTCCTGTGCCCTCCCTGCCCCTAGTATTTTCAGCTGGAAACCCTTAGCCTAAAATCACATTGCATCCTCTATTCAAAGAAGATGTGAAAATAGACCCAATAAAAATATTTAAACACTCGGTCCCAGGAGCAGCTTTCAAAACTGAGGATTTGGCATCCATACGACGTATATAGCACACAGCAGTATGTAAGTGACTTAGACTGACAAAACAAAAATTTGATACCCTGCTGCCCAGACAATACAAAATCCTGAGGATAGTGACATGTCTAAAACCCATCCTCTCCAGAAATGTTGCATGTAATGCCAGACAACAGTAAGGCATTCCTGTCCACTCGTGATCCCCAGTCAGGAATTTTTGCTGGAGAGTAGGCTGGATCCAGATTTATTCCTTTCCTTTTAGACTGCAGTGGAATGGTTTTGGCATAACTGCCTTGAGGTTAACACACTGCTATGGGAAGGACTGCCTTGGGTTTAAAATTCCTCTTCAACCTCAAACCCATGGTTTCTATTTTCTAGAGAATTTTCTAATTGACACACTATTCATAGGCAGTAAATAAGGTTCCAAAAAGAATTATAACATGTTTTAAAAGGAGGCAGAGAGGGAATTAGGAACTTACGAACTAGTCAGCCAACTACAATTCTCAGAAAAATACTGCAATAAACAACGAAACAATTTTAAGGTCTTTAAGGGATAGCCTGAGAGATTCATATGGAACCCCTTGCATTAAACCAATTTAATCTCACGCTAAACCAGGCAATAGGCCTTGTGGACAGGAAAGAAGCAGAAAAGATCATATGTATTAACTTGCAAAAAAGTTTTTTGATAGTTCCATGAGACTTAATTTCAAGCAATCAAAAAAAAAATCTTGATGAAACTAAGGTAAGATGGGTGCAAAAGCACTTTGGAAACTATTTTAACTATTTTTTAAAGAAAATTTTAAAAAAATTATAGTTCATTGTCCAAAGGGAGGGATGATTCAGTATAAAACCACAGAAATTTTCCTTACATCTGGTACTACTCAATAATGTGTAATCAGTAAATTAGATTATCAAATAAAAGAGTAATTTATTGCAGTTGTATTTTATATTAGGTTTTGGAGAGTACATAAGCAGACTGAATGACAGAATCAGAATTTGGATGCTTCAACAAATTGGAGAAATGATCAATGCAATAAAAAAAGAAGACAAGTTCAAAGTCTTATTCTGTTTAGGGTTTACCAAAAGTACCACTGAAGATGAGTAGGCAGAATTCCTTCAAAAAAGAATCTGAGAGTCACTGTGGTTCATAAGCCAAGGTGAATCATCACTGTCTTACTATTGTGAAAAAATAAGCCATACTGGGATGCATAAACAACAGTGTGGCAGACAATGCAATATGCAGTAGCATTTCTACTCCCACAGACACAGAGAGATGCTTGAATTGAGTATTGCATCCTGTTTCGGGCAGCGAACTTCACAAAAGGAGTTGGACCAACTGGAGCAGGCTAAGAGGCAAAATATGTACCCTGGAGCAAAAGACTAAAAGAATGGGGTTTCTTTAATTTCAGAAAAAACCTAAACCTGTAGAACTCCAGCAACGATTTAGGCAGACAGTCCATTAGTTGGTCTATGAAATGACCAAAGCTGTGTCTGAAGGGCTGTGAAGAATTAGGTTGCTTCCACTGTCCTCCTTCTGAGTGAGAAAAACCAAACTGAAAAGATTTGCTTTTGGGGGGCCATGTCATCCATATCTAAGACTGCAAGGAAACTACCGCTACTGTCTTTGCTCTTTTTTTTCCCTCCTTACCACGTCTGGCTTATTTTCATGAATAACCCCATTATTAGCAATGTAAAGTCAGCACAAACTGCACAGAAGAATGCAGGGCTGAAGCAGACATCCCAGACCTCAAAACAGTAAATACAAATGAAAACAGATCTGACAAAAAGTTTGACCCCGCAGTAAGTTTAAAATGAAAGGTAAACTGGGGGAAAAAATTAATAAAATATTTAACTATATCTGGAAATATATTTTAAAAGATCAGTTTCAGCCCTTATAAGTTAGGGGAATATTCAGTGAAAACCAAGGCACCTATGCAGCAAGCCTCTGTTTTTAACCAGATGACTAACTACTACCCACAGGAAGGAGGTCATTAGCAAAGTCTTCCTTACACTGTTCAGTGCAGCAGAATAACTTTGACAAGGAGCCATTAAAAATGTTAATTTAACTATTAATACTTAATATAAACTTCTTAAAAATTGTATTTCAAATTTAGAAGGGCCTTAATACAAAATCCGAAGTTACCATATATTTTGTCCAGTGAGCAGAAAACCTGTTTACTTAAATAAAGTAATCTTTATTCTGGATTATTTGACCTCCCTCCCAAATTACAGGGAGATCTCAGACATCGCTAATCAACAAACATCATTTATTACAGGCATCAACATGGGTGGGAAATGGTGCTTCCTAAGGTCTGTATTTCATGTTAAAAGGCATGACAAATGTAAGCTCTTTGTTCAAAAACATACTTGAAAACTTTTATTTCAACACCACATATGGTCAAAACCATATTTTTAAATGAAATGTTTAAAGACTGAGCTATTGCACCTTTTAGGTAAGTAGCAGAAGACAAGGATTCAATTTGGCTGAATGCCCCTGCCAGAAGGCAGTAACCAGAACCCAAATTCCTCTTTTTGTGTCACACTAACTAAAGTTATGGCCATAGTTCAGGTCAAGTATATTCACAGCACACAGCTTCATTAACCCTACAGTCTAGGGATTTGTCCCTTCTAAATTGACGTTAATCTCATTGCCAGCCTTTCAGTGTTCAGTCTTATATTACGCTGAATTGCTTAAAGTATGTTTGAAATACACAATACCTCCCTGCTCTTTTAAATCCAGCAATAAGAAATAAGTTACTAGTTGTTAATGCCCTATCCTGAAATGCTTGAGACTTCTGTTTAAATCATTATCCAGAAACAAACAGACCTAACTTAAACCCCTGTTTCTTCAATCACTGGTCTATCCTGGACCATCCTGGACCGCTGATGATATTGTGCCACTATGGATATAAAGCACAAATAATCAGTGAGTCTGAGACCAAAAGGTAAGAAGGTAGACACTTAACTAATAGGTGTGGCACCTGTGTTTCAGCAAAGGTTTTTACATCTTGTTAGAGAGTGGAAGAGTAACAGGAGAGATCAAGAGGCCCTAGTCACTCGCTATATACTGACGTCACAGTACAGTCTGAGGATTAAGGGAGTCTTCTGAGAGATGCAGGCTCAAATCCCAGAAGACGGAAGAGAAGATTAAATTTAAGGTCTTGTAGTCCCTAACAAGTGCCCTGACCCTGCATGATTAGGCTAATACTGCGACATAGTTGGATTTGGAAACCATGTGAGGCTCTTCATTTATTTTCTTTTTCTTAAAAGTGCATAAATCATTTCAGGTCGAATGCACCTTTTCATGCTGTAAAAATGAAATTATGATGGTTTCTGTTCCTTATGGTTTCTGAATGTTTTCAAGGTCAGGATAACAAAGAACTAAAACAGATGTCTAAGAGTTTGTAGTGTCCCAAATATTGGAGCACAGGCAGGACAGATTAGAAAAGCATCTGTCAGGAGTGACATGCACTGATCCATAACTCTTTGGGACAGGAAAATGGACTGGGTGACTTCCTGAGGGTCTTAGCTAGCTCTTTTTTTCTCTGGTTCTTCAGAAGGGATCAGACTGGGTTTAATCTTAGCAAAAGCAGAAATTTCTCCCACAGGCTTAAAGGTTACAAGTCCATCTGAAATATAAAAAATTTAGATTCAACTGCATAATTTGAAATATGAACATATGTTCTTAGGGCTTGCAAGTACTCGACCTGTCATTTTAACCTGATGCTCTAAATACAGTATTACTGTTTAACTTCAGGATGATGAGTTAAGAGAATGTATAGAAACCTTGCGGAAGAAAAGCAGAAAATCATGTCCTGTGGAATAGTGGATGCATTGTGTCAACTGACTGAATATATTTATCAACAGTCATATCTGATCATGCTGCAGTGCTATCGGTTTTCACAAGCTAAGTGGATTACGGTCTATTTGGTACGTAGCACAGCTCGAAGTAAAACATCAGGCAGCGTATGGGAACAGATACTGCTGACTCAAAAGACACACTTTCCTCTGACTCAGAACTAAGCCAGACACCTACCATGGTTTTACGTACTGATAGGGTAATATTTTCAGGTGAGTGATACACTAAAGCCATTGGTAAGGAGAGTCCACGTCACTCTGGATTGGCAAGACTTGGAGTATCACTTTTGGCACGACACCCAACTCCACACGAATTCTCCAGTTTCAACAGAACACAAAGGTGGTTTATTTTCTTCCTATCACAAGTTGTTGGGGAGACTATAATGCAAAGAAGCAGCTTCACTTCAGTATGGTTATAGTTTGCATATGACTATATTAAATGCTATAGGACAGCAAGCATTAGATGCATTCAGGTTATTACAATGTAATTTTAGAATTTTCCCTTTACTTGTAGATTTATTTTTGCTTGAGACATTATCTACTATTACAGTTAAAAGGGAAAAATCTTTCTAATATTTATGGCCACTAATTTAAATTATTACACACACTTTGACTCACTGAATGTGTACACTTTAGCATGAATAAATATTAACACAAAGCTAGGGAGTTCTACAAATAGGACTATAATTAGACAGATGTGGAAATACCAGAACTTAATACCAGATGCTGTGTGCCATTCAATAGTCTTACATTTCTTGCCAATCCTATAATTTCACCAATTTAAAAAATCAGGCTTTTGAATACTAAGGAGGCATATGGAATGGAGGGAGACCGGCTCTTTAGGAAGGACAGGCTAGGAAGACAAGGAGGAGGAATTGCCCTTTGTGTGAGAGAGCAGTTGGAGCGCACGGAGCTCTGCCTGGGGATGGATGAGGAGCCGAACGAGAGGTCAAGGACGGGAGCATCTCTCCTGGGAGGACAGGCTGAGAGCTGGGGCTGTTGAGCCTGGAGAAGAGAAGGCTCCGGGGGATCTCATCAATGTCTATAAATAGCTGAAGGAAGGGTGTAAAGAAAATGGAGCCAGGCTCTTTTCCGTGGTGCCCAGTGACAGGACCAGAGGCAACAGGCACACACTTTAACCCAGGAGGTGCCGTCTGAACTTGAGGAAACACTTTTTCACTGTGAGGGTGACCGAGCACTGGCACAGGTTGCCCAGGGAGCTTGCGGAGTCTACGTCAATGCAGACATTTAAGAGCTGTCTGGACGTGGATTTGGGCCGCTGGACCTCGGTAGCCCTGCTTGAGCAAGGCGACCTCCAGAGGTCCGTTCTAACAACCACTCTGCGAGTCTGTGACAAACTACGGGGGAGTTTGTATAACCATCCACCTTCAGTTGCCCATGGGGGACAGGATTCATGGTACCTCATGTGACCAGTTTGAAATATAGGTGCTTACTCTAATTGTCCATTCTTTCTTTACAGTCAAGAGAAATACTGCTGAAAAGCAATTTATCCCATCTTAAACACTTATTTCAGAACAGGATTAATTACCCTCTAGAAGGGCTTCTCTCTCTCCATGAATTACAGAGGAAGCCTAGACCACTAACTCACATTTGACACTTAACTCATGGAGGCAAAAGTTAAGTGGGATGTATCCTACTACAGTAGGTTTCTAAATGAGGTGCAGCCCAGAGTTAGGTGTCTGGTTTTCCACTTGAAGGGAAATGATTCTGATTTAGCTTGAGTTAAATGTCTGAATCTGTGGCATTACCAATTCACAAATTTGCTGCATTACAAGTCAGTCCTCTGATTAGGGTTTTCTGTACTTGTCATTTTGTTTCCTGCTTTACATTATATCTTATATAATACAACACCAGATTAATGAAATTTCTTGTAATTCACCCTCTTTAAGCCATGACAGTTACTTTGAAGACAACATCTTGCATCATTTTTGCCATATAATAACATGTCAGAAGACAGAACATAAGGAAAACATACAAATATGTAGGCAGGAACGGACAGCTCAGATCAGGGAAACTTGATAAAGACAGTATAGGAGACATACAGAGCATAAGGGAGAGGAAAACCAACTGATCCCTAAGACTAACTGCATTCCTGACATTCAGCAGGGAGAAATAAAGTAATACATTTTCACCTCCACTTCCGACGTTAAAAACTGCAATCCTTGAAGCATGTTATAAAGATGACTGACTTGGTGGACAAGATACAGGACAGAGACGACAGGAATAAAGAAAAAATAAATACGTAGTCTTGCGGCAAGTAAGATGAAAAAACCAATGTTGTTACTATTTATTGGTCCCTATAACGCCAGCAGAGAAAAAGCAGAAGGAAGAGTTGTCAAACACAGGTAAGTAAAAACCCTTAAATATAAAGAACTTGTACTGTGAGTAGAGAAAGTAGTACACAAAAGTAAAGATGTTACATAATTACATAACGTAGTAACGAAGAACGCACACTGCTTCGTTTCTAAAGAATGAACGGATTTGAGTGAGGCAGTGTGTGAATGGGAAAATTATAGGTAGGAACTTTTTTTTTTTGGTAAAGTTCATGGCTATGATGAATAAGGAGATAAATGACAACATTAATTTGTTTCAAGCAGTATTCTCCTGACGGTGCTTCACAGGCTGAAATAAATTTATGAATTGACTGGAGTAGCCATGTACTTTGCCAGTAATTTTCTTCACTTGCAGGCTGTACTGATACCTCTTCCGTTTTCTTAACTAATCAGCAGTTTTAGTAAGTTTTCTTAGAAACCATAGTATGTTTTTAAAATGTTCTACTTTTTAAAAATATTAGTTTCATGGTTATGTTCAAGAACTTTTACCCCCACATTTGCCTATTTACTTACTTTGTTTTGGTTGCAGCCTGACTAAAGAAAGTCAGCCTCATCCCCCAAGAGTTGGGCAAGTTATTTAAGTTTTATTCCTCTTCTCTACATTTTTTGTCTGCTGCATGTCACAGTGAGCTGTGCTGACTCCTACTGATTCTGTTCTTCGTCTCCTAGTTCTTCTCATGTTTTGAACAGGAATCCATAACATCTAATTAAGGGTGTGAATTCCCTTATGCTGGAACCATCAAAAGCTGGGCATCCCCAAATGACTACTGCCTTGCAAAACGTGACTTATGCTCTGACATAATTTAGATGCTTTCCAAAAGTAAACTTTTAAACTAAAGGCCAACTTCCAAAGGCAAAACTTACCTTTTGGTCAGCTCTTAATCAGAGATAAAGTCACATTTGTTTCCAAAATTAGTTTCATACATGAGAATGTGCCTGAATAAAGCAGAGTAAGACTGGAATACACCAGTGTATACATTAGTGTTTCAGGTAGGAACTGTGCAATTCTACAGTGGGAACCTTTGAACACAGATAAGGAATAGTTGCAGTGGCTCCAGAATTTTGCATCTAAACAGGTGTAGAAACAAATGTGTCCCACTCTTGGTGTGGAGATGCTAACTTGTTATTAAAGCAAGCTACCCATGTGGCATCAGAAACACGTTCAAGCAGTAGCTAGTTTCAGAAAACAGGATTATTGCTGAGATGCATGTGCCTACAGCTTGCATTGCTGAGAACACATACGAACACACCAACTGCAACAACATTACACTCCCCGATTTTGGGCTTGATGGCAGGTTCAGAACTACTAGTTTGAAAAATGTAAAAAGGTGCATGGCGGTAGGGGTACGAAGGAGGCCCTTCTGCATAAAGAAACCTGCACGAGCAAACTACAATGTATTCAGTCATCATATTCTCAGTGGGGTACAGGTCCCTACTATTAGTTTGGTATGTATTATTTTGGCCAACAGTCTCACATGAGTGCTGGCCAAAGTAATATTCTGACTGTGCAAGCCCTGGGAAAAGACAATTTAATTACACACGTAGCAAAGGTTGGCGCAGAGTTCATCTGGCAGATTGAAAGCAAAATAGCGTTAAGACCTACAATGCCGCTTGAATGTCAGTGTTGCAAAAAGTGCATGTTTATTGATGGCCTGATACACTCTACCTGCTGCAAGACCAAACAAAAATCCTTTTTTATAATGAAGACTTGGCATATTTTTGATTTGCTGAACCAGTTTACTCAAGCAAAAGGAAATTAGGGATCCAAAACAATCTCAGCGCCAGATCATGGAGGCTGATAGTTCTCAGATGCTTTCTTGTTTAAAATGAAATAGCAAAGCCACTAAATTTTTTTTAGGAAGTAGAGAAAATCACTATCTTTTCCTTGTACTGGCTTACAAATTCCATCTTGATTTTTAAATACACATGATTTTCTCCATTTAAAGCAATACTAGTTAACCTCTGCGTTTGTGAGCTTTGAGTCATAAGATGACACATATTTTGGTTTCCAAGTGATTTGTTTTTCCTGTTAAATTGAATACAGGCATATCTTTTCTAATACACTGACAATTATGCTACTATACAAAAGCGAAATGTTCACTAAGCAAAGCAGCGACAAAAGGACACGCATGCCTAACAAGAAAATATCATCGTTTATATTTTCTATGACATGTTCTAAATGTCCTTCTTGTACAATATTTTTAATTGTCATTTAATGGTATAACCTTGTATTTGAGCATGAAATAGAACTGCAACAGAGCTTCTGTTAACAGCTTTGGCTTCTATCTTTCAATTTTTAATTCAAATCTCAGAATTAAAATCAAAGGCAACAATTTTTAACAATAATGAAATCCCAACAGTAAATGACAAGACAGATTTTGAGTCTAGGGACAGTAGAGCTTATCAGTTGACAGAAGAAGTGGACCTGTAAAGTTTCCCTGTCTCGATAATTTGTTGGTATTTTGCTGCACCACAAAAGCCCAGAAAAATCAATGAACATTCCTCCCTAGCAACAGAGGGGAAAAAACCAGGAGCAGGGTGGAGAGGATGCTGAACAGGCAATGAGTGACTGATAGCTGCAGTAATCTGAACAGACTGAGCAAAGAGATCGCTGTTTAGTTCTGGCTGCAGCACTAAAAGCATAAGACAATAAAATCTGTTAACATTTTAGACCAAAACCATAAATGAATTTTCATATTCATCCAAAAAGACTTTTCAAAAGGGAATAGTTATGAGTCCTTGTAATTGCCATTAAAATGTCAAAGGTATTATTATTAAAGTACCACTTGAGCAGTCTTCATGGGTAGCATTGTTGAAAGACAGTAACAAAAAAACCCAGAATTAGATTGCAGTTTTGTAACAGCAGCTCTATAGGATCCTAACAGCACAATTTCCTACATATACAGTCATAGCAAATATGGAAAGTGCTATTAGTGCCAAAGGCTCCATTTGTTGTCCCTATGGTGAGGCTCTGATTTGCTCCCTAACATGTCTCGAGAAAATATTCCCAGGCTGTCAGCTCAAACAGCTTGCTGAGATAAACACCGTGATATATCCAGAATGTCAGACCATTGGACTGTCCCAAAAAGAGTGTTTGGAGAAAATCTAACTTAAATGAAATCAAAAAGCCCCACCTTTCCTAATGTATAGGCGTAATCTACTTCAATACGAGTAAGTAAGTAGACATGTTGTAAAACTGCATAACAGAAAACTCACGTGTGAGCAATGTTGTGCAAATTTTTTTTGAAACTATCAATCTTTAGGATTACTCCTGTAATACTTAAATACCATCTACTTGGATTGTATGTTGCCTAAGTGCCAATTACGAATGTTAAACCTGCCGAGTGACAACTACAGCATGTGCCTATAAAAGATCATGACTTCTTCAGTCATGAAAAATCCTTCTTTAGCAGATCTCCAAAGTTTTAACACATACTGTGCATAAAGTCCATAAGAGAGACAATTCTTTTAATGAACAGACAGAAGGCAACCTGAGGAATTCACTGAATTTTCCCAATAAACAACTGAAAAAGGGCTTCACAGTGTTTGCTTGTATCTGTGAAGTATCAGTAGTAGTTCCCTACTCCCTCTAACCAGTCCGTGGCCAACGCACATTATCAGAGTTCCAGAAAGAAACTGAAATTACCTTCTCTTCCAAAACCAGAAGCAGTTTTAGGAGCCGAAAATGGAAAATTACTCTCATTATCACTAAAGCCTTAGACAAGATCTAGCCCAAGGCCATGATGCTATACCAGAAACCTTTAGCATACCACACCTTGTATATGAAGTGCCTATTTACATTAATGGGTGAAAAGGTCTGTGCTAAATCCTCATAACGAATTCAGAGTATTTTTTATAAATATGTGTGGCCAAAGAAACCAAACAAATATGAAGAATCCACTGTAAAGTCTTTCAGTTTTGATAATGTGCTAGAGCAACACACGTAGATTTCCTACAATAACCTTAATTCTGTATCACCCTGCAACCACTTCATTCTACTCAAAACCACAAACACATCACATACAGCTCCAGCACTGAAATTTCCATAGCAGAGAGGTTCCCCCCACCAGCACAGAGCACAGGTCTGTTCCATCAATCTTCCGCTACAACAGTGTTCCTTAGGTGCTATATGACAGCAGTGGAAGGCTTGAACGTATATGAACGTATACGCTGTGACCATGCGGGCCCAGGCCATGGAAATAGAACAGGCTTCCCGACTGCGCTATTGAGCGAAACATGGACATAGGAGAGGAAAGAACTAACGTTTAACAAGCATGAGACTTTTTAAAGGACTGCACAAAAGGAAGCAGTTTGAAAACAGATTTGGACTGAAGACATCCATCAAACAATGGAGGAAAATATGCTGGGGGGGGGATAAATGAGACCAAGCCACAGAAATGAAGCTGGCATAGTAAAAATTGACAAGAGCAAGAAGCTAAGTAATTTAGAAGAGTTTCATATGCACAAAGAAATGATCATCAGTGGGAAAACATGAAGAAGCACTCAGTTAAGTATTAATGAACTTCAGAAATATTAAAAGCAGAATTTCCAGGTGAGGCAAAATTTAAGAAATTATACACCTGCATTATGATATAAATACCATGAGGAATTTGAACTAGCTAAAAAAGCTCAAATAAAGGGCCTTCTATTAAAAGCCTTCTTTCCCCATTAAATTCTTACCTCAAGATGTGAAAACCTGTATTTTGTAGTTTATGATCTCCTTTGCATCACAGTGCATGAAGTTTCACCCAGTGATTCCCGTACTGAAGCCAGTAACTTATATTTGTCAGAGCACGTGAATTTGTTGGATTTTCATCATCTGTTGCACCTTACTCTTCAAGTTAAGAAACCTTGAGAAGCCTACACTTTCTCCCTGTGAGGTACCACTGTATCTACTTTTTGAGTTAAATAGGGAGAGTCCTTTACATGTCTCACTGTTTCCAGTCTTTGAATATTTTTTGCAGCTTTGCATTCTCACCAATGCGTCACTATCTCTTCTAAGACATGGCTGTGGACCTACCACATCTCAAACACAAATTTTACAGAAACAATTGACACTGCCCCGCAGACTCTTCCACTCCATTACCCTGTTCACCAGAAAACCAGAAGACCACAGAATCTGAGAGACACCACGGTGCTGAACCTAATCTGAAGGGGGAGGAGAAAGAGGGCTAAGAGTAGGAGTGGTAAGCATAAAAGAAGGAGCAGGTAATAGGGCATGTGAAAAATGCCACACAGGCTCCAGACACATTGGGGTTTTTTTAATATCAGAAAATAAGGTAACTTGAGAGGTCTGTGGTCAACAGAACTGCACGTGGTATTTCAACAGTTAGTATCGATGCTATTTAAAAATCCCTCTACTCCTTCTCACAATTTCATGTTACATATCTAAGGATCACACAAGGATCAGTTTTACTGTTACCACAGCACTGCCCTGGGAGTTCATATTGACTCACTTTGTCCACTATAACCCTTGGACTCTTTTTAGAGTAACAGAAGCATTCTTAAAAACTTATAAATCTTGCTTGCGTTCTTGGTACAACTTTGCAAGTGTCTGTACTGAAATACATTTCTGAGTGAACACAAGTTACTAAACAATCTAGATTACTCTGCAGAACTACGTCGACATCATTGTTCCTTGCTATTCATCAGTTTTTACATCAGTCACACTTGGGTTTTTCAGTGATCTTTGATTACACTCCTTTAATAAAACTGTTCGAAAACATTTTGTGTTACAGCTCTGCAGTTACTTTTATGCCAATCTTGTAATCTTGTCAAAGCATTAAGTCAGCTTTCTTTACAATAGCTATTTTCCCTGGAACTACATTGATTTGCGCTAATTATATTCTTATCCTTTAATTCTTTTTTTGTTTTAACCAGCTTAGTCATGTAGGAGTTTTCTATTAGATGACAGTCTAACCCAGTCATAATCACTTCACCTTTTTAAACATTGGCATGACATGGGCATAAATACAGCCTTCAGAAATTTCACTGTAAAAAGCTACAGTTAATATCAGCAAATCAAAGATTTAACCAGCAAACCCTTAAGTGTGTAAGTTAATTCCATACAGCTAGACTAGTAATGGACATGACATCATTATCTATATAAAATCCCCCCGACTCCATTCAAATTTAAAATAGGATTTGTCCACATAAACACAGTGAAACCACATCCAACTGGTACTTAAACAAATTCAGATTCTGACATTTCTTTCCAGTATACAATTGTTTGAGCTTTTTTGCCCTTGTGTTACAATACAGAAGACCCACATGTATATCAGGGACAACTGACTTCTGTCTAGAGGGACTAAGGATGTTAAGTGTCTGCAAAAGACAAATACATTAAGAATCAGTATTTTATTTAGTCTTTGAGTAATATTTACATTAGTTGATACATAAAGATACATATTTCAAACATAAGAGTCACATTTTAAAGTTTAACTTTCACAAAACCCATAGAAGCAGCATTCTTCTACCAGAACACATGTACCAGCAAGAAATTAACACAAACCACTTCAAAGCGATGCGTGGACACTGCGTGACTGCATATTGAAGACTACTTCCTGCTCTGGTCCCTTTAGTTGAAAAATAGTATGATGGACTTTTTGTAAGTACAGGAAGGTTGACAAAGATGACCAGAAGTAAGAAATCGCTTCCTAATTATATTAGGGTTCCCCTTCTTGACAAAAATTGCTAATAAAGCATATAAAGTATATACACTTTTACATAAAGAAAGTGAATAGGGCATTTTTTTCATTATTGTATTTGAGTGAATAAGGCAACATCAAATTATCAGAGATTACAAACCAGCAGGTTTTAGAAAGCAAAAGAAAGTAATCATAAGGTGTAACTTATCATTTTGATTTTTGAAACTTTGGTATTCTTTAAATTGACTGGTTTAATTAAAACTTCCTATTAGAACTTTCAAAAAGTATTGATAATAGTCAACTAGGTAAGGGCTGGACATTCAGGCTTTGCCCAAATTTTATTTTTGACTCACACTGCTTCAAAAACATATTCAAACTTTGTCCTATTATAGCTTCTTGTCATAACAGTTGTATTAATCATCCTAATACCACACCAATGGTGACAACCACATCTTTGCTTCTCAAACTGATAATATCCACCTCTTCCGAATTTGCCCCACAGATTTCTCTTTACAAGCATTTCTTTTTTTCTCATCTTAAAAGCTTCTTCGAGCCTTGTCTCTTTCTGTTACTTTCTGCCTCCTCAATTCACTTTGTTTCATCAGTTCATTAGCTGGCACCTTGTAACTCTCCACTTATCTCTCTCTCCTATAAGTATCGTTGTCTCTGTCCTATGTCATATGAAAGAGTAGGCTACTTTATTGTAGTCCACTGCTCTCAACACTCCAAGTATCTCTTGTCACCTCAGAGCCTGAAACACAGGAACTGCATCTTAAGTGCCAACTAGTATGACATAATCACAACTAAGGGGTCCAGATAGGGACTATCATAGTAAAAATAAATATTAAATAGTCAAAATGACACAGGCATTCTTTTCTCACCCCCCCATGTGTTTTTAGATTAAAAGCTTTCTGAGCTAAATCCTTTCTTAGGGTGTGCAATTTCAAAGAAACTGACAGTGACTCTTATTTCCAGTGTAAACTACTGTGCTATGGTACTGAAAGGATGTTGTGGCAGAAAGTAATTTGATCCTAAAATCCTGATCAGTTTAATGTGCAGTGAAACAGTAAACAAAAGCTTGCATTGTTGGAGTGGGGAAAAAAAAAAAAAACAAACCAAAAAAACCCCACCACAAAGAACAGCATGGATTAGAGCAGGTAAAGAGCTGTTTAATCTGTCTCAGAACTCTATCCAGAGCAAATTCCTCAAGCTTTATTGGCGAGAGAAAGAAGCTCTGTTGACTTTTTCACTTTTTTCCCCCAACACCTTCCTAACATTGTAACCACCAACAAATAAACAATATTCCAAGCAGCTATTAACCTTGGGATCATCGTCTTATTTTACAGGATTCTGAGCACATTTTCAACAAGTTTTACATGGAGAAGTGGAAACAGCTGCAAGTTCACCAGACGCGTGCCCTGAGCCAGTCAGTAAATACAAAAGGCTAATGTAAATAAATACAGTCCAGATGTATTTATAGCCCAGAAACACTGACTATATTATCCTAGCAGAGAGGTGGCTCCTGGTTAGAAATTAGCTTATGCCCACCCGAAGCCAGGTGGAGCGAAAGGTAATACAGACTCATTCTGAATAGCATGCCTCTCGTGTGTCAGTTACCATGAAATCCTGCTCTGTACAAACCTCGATTTCTGCAGGTGATAGAAAAACAGAAAATTTGGGCAAACCCAGGAACCAGCCATGCCTTTGTACAAGCCGATACAAACTGCTGAGGTTCAGAACTGAGCTATTTACTTTTTAGACCACAACCAACTTCTGCAGACTCCGTAATCTCTGCGGTAGCAACAAAATAAGACGTAGGAGAAAGGCCCAAGTGGTTAAAGGTAACTGGAAGAGCATCAGACTAGCCGAAGCTCGAAGTGGCCTGTGCATTCCTGCACAGGGCTGGGGCTGACCCAGGTGACGGCGATGATGTCCCAGTGTGGGGCATCCAGCTGGGGACCGGCTCCCACCGCCGGGATTCACCCTCAAGATGTCTGCCCTTCCATAGCACCTGTGTCCTGGGAGACAGCCTGTCCTTGGAGCGGGAGAGAGCGTGAGGCCAAGAGGGTCCCATCTTGCCTCCCACGCTGCTTCTGGCCTACCAGGCTGGTCTCCCGTGGGGTAAAACCAGAAACCACGGGCGTCCCTCAACTTAAAAGCACAGAACAACCCGCAGGCAAGACGTGCGAAGAGCTCCCCAACACCGCTGAATTCACGAAAAGAGCTTTTGTGGCCCGAGGGCGAAGGGCTTCAGGGGTCGGGACGGGTGCGGGGCTGCGGCCATTCCACTGCCCTTCCCCTGCTAGCGTATTTCCAAACATTCTGTATGGTGTGTCTAAATATTTTGATGGTTTTAATATTTTGTACCAGCTGTGGAAACTGGTTTGCTGCTAGGTGACTGTAAAAGTGAGATTTGGTAAATAAATATTAGAAATCCTATACTAACACCATGATTGAAACAATAGACAAAAGTATAGCCAAGCGATTAACTAGCAGAGGTAGGTACTCCTAAGTTTTGCAGTTCTTTGCTCTTATGAGGAGATGTTCCTGTACGCTAGATGAGAACAATGCTGAAACTGACCACATGTGATTGAAACTGCGTTAAGCTTCAAGATCAAAGAACAAGGACAAGAATAAAGACTTCAAGGACAGCCAGCAAGAACTTCAAATGGGTCGGTGGTCGCGAAAGCAGCCCTTTGCCTCAAATGGATCCTTCATGGCGCGTGATCGGATGTAGGCAGTACTATGATAATCAGTTGCAATCATTTTTATGTATACGTATACTAATCTGATTAATATGCACTTAGTTATTCCATATAACCCGTCTGTGCTAAAGCTGTGGCATGCACGCTAGCTGGAACCAACCCCGTGCACCCAGCGCTGCGATGAAGAACGCCTGCTTTCCAAAACCCCAAAACGAGTCTTAGAGAGTTTCTTTGACCGGCTTTTCGGTATCACCCCTTCCCGCGCCGAGGGCCGCC
>NW_010972631.1:12132794-12133139 GCF_000737465.1 Haliaeetus leucocephalus | reverse complement strand
TCCGCCAGCGAGGGGCGGGCCCCGGGGCTCTTGCGAGGGAGGCGGCGCCGAGTGTCCCTCCTGCCGCAGCCGCGTCCGCTCCGCTCCGCGCCCGCCGCCGCAGCTGTATGGTCCATCCCCGCTCCGCCGCCGAACCCCCTCCGGCAGCTCGGCGGCCCCGAGCGCCTCCGCGTCCTCCCGGTCCTGCCCCTCCTGCCCCCGGCGGTGGCGCCCGCACCCCGGCTGTATGATCAGGCTACAGTCTTCAATGAGTAACCATATTCCTGTGAGTGCCGCCCCGCGAACCCCCGCGCCTCGCCTTCCCCCGCTCCGTCTCCTCCATGTTGTCTCTTTGTTCTGCCGCCG
>NW_010972631.1:12108026-12132784 GCF_000737465.1 Haliaeetus leucocephalus | reverse complement strand
CTCGGCGGCGGGCGGGGCGGCGCGGTGCGGGCGCTGCTGCAGCGGCACAGCCAGCCGCCGACCCTCGGAATCGCTGGGTCTTGGGCCAGCCTGCCTTTAAGACCTTGCCATCCGGCTTCTCCAGCAAGGCATTCCCTTCTGGAGGTGGATCGCGGTTCGGCACCAGAAGTTTCCGCTTTCCTCATATACTTGGGGGGGGGTTGCTGGGTTTTTGGGATTTTTTTTAACTCCCCATCTAATCTCGGTGTCTGCGCTGCCTAACAGCTGTGGCCGCAGAGCGCTGTGTGTTTAAGCGCAAACAAACGCAAGGCTTGCTGGTGGTAGTACGCCCTCCAAAAGTAGGGAAGCAAGAAAGACAAAGCGTTATCCAGATCAAGTAATCGATGGTAATAGAAGCAGGATTAGCGGCGGTTGCGCACAGGTCTTGGTTGCCGTCCGGTAGCCAGCTACGCACGTTGCAAATATCATGAGCTGACAAATGCACAGGCTCCGCAGCACGAGGGTCCCGTAATTCTGGCGTTTATTATTGCTGCTGGAGACAACTTTCCAATATGTCTACCTGCGTCTGCAGAGTCTTTCCAAAGCGGTGACTCAGAAGTGTGAACCCTGTCTCTCATAAAACTGTCATATCAAAAAACCTGAAGATGACGCTTAAATGTCAGCTCTTACTATTCCATTGAACAGGGTCTCGAAATTGTCTTACAGGAACAGAATCGTTTCAGGGGGAAAATATGGAAGAAGCAATATAGAAATTGCACAGGCATGGGAGGAAATGTGTGAGTGAGAAAGAAAGAAAAATGAGTGACATATAGCAGGAGCCAAGGGAGAAGGATGTCATTGTCTTAACAAAACTAAATGTGTCAGTAAGGCAGCAAATAAATAGAATTTAGCCTTATCTAATAATGCTTATCTTGTGAAACCTTCCTGTTCTGACAGAATACACGCCACGTAAGAATGCTGCATCTATCGCAGTGTGTAGGCTGACTGTAAGTGATCACTTCTTCTCTTAAAGATTAACCAGAATGCCCAGATCACACTATTACTGAATTCTAAACTAGTAGCAGATTGTCACCTTGTTTAAAAAATTAAAACTCACTCTTATCAGGTCAACACCAGAGGTACTTGCGTGTTAAATGCAGTCCATAACTCCTTACAGCTTGTTTCACAGACGCAACTTCTTGTTTGGCGCTCATACCTTTGTTAAACTCAATAAAATAAAGCAATAACTGTCTTTGCGTGCATGTGCTAAATTTCTCATGTTATTGCTTAAAACGTAATGGAATAATTTTTGCGTGGGGTGACAGGTTTCACGTAGGTTGCTACTGAAGTGACGGTATTAAGTGATTTTGAGACTCCTTGCTTTTAGAAACTCAGGTGGATGGAATGGTTTCTGTGATGTCTCATTTTCCCCAATATCTGTTAAGGCTTCTTCGCGTGCTTTTTTCATGGTCCAAGCAGAAGAACTAGGAACACAGTCACATGGCCTCAGTTTCATCATCTCTGGAAGTTGCATTGACTTTTTATACAGGAAGTCTTGAGATAATTTTTTCTTCCCCCTAAACTGCATACGTGAGCCGCAAGAAACATCCGTCCTTCACAGAGCATGTCATAACAAATTTATGATAAACCTTTGGAATCTCCCATCTGTGATACATGAGCGTGTTTTCTTAGGCCATGGGTCACTTTCTCTGGTCCAAAATGGGTAGTGTTATCACTGTGGATATCGTAACAGAGACATTCATGTGCCCAGTAGATAGGAGGTGCGTCTTGTCAACAATAGCTAATGAAGGTGTGCCTCTGCCTTGCGTAATGGCTCTGCAGTTTGTACCCCTTACCCTCCCACTCCTCCTTGTCTGCCTTAGCAGTTGCTACTTAGGCCTTGAGTAGTAAGAGAAAGTCAGGGGTATTTGTCCCTCTGTCCTTCAGGAACTTTTTGTCAGGTAGCGAGTTAGAACAATGAACTTACTTGCAGGTGTTTTCAAATTGTAATGAAACGTAGTTTATTTTAGTTTTCTAGTTTTGATCCTGTGCTTTCAGTAGGGGAGTGCGTGGCACGTCTTGACTTCGGAGAATGTGATGCCATGTAGTTGGTTCTGGGTGCAAATGTTTCTGGTCTAGGAGCAGGTGGATTAAGCAACCGTGAGCCATCTTGCACATCTTCTGAAGGTAGAGTGAAGTGTCATGTAACTGTGTAAACAAGTGCTTTTGTTTGCATGCTTCTCAAGATGCTACTGAGTTGTGAACAAGAATGACAACAGCATGGGATAACCTTACACCTCTCTGCTTTCCGCATATCAGTAACGATCTAATAGGTTACTTTCATAAGCAGTTTTTGCCAGACATGAGTGATTGTTTCAGACACAGAACTAACACATGTGTGAATCTGCTTGTCAGTGAAGACAGACACTTTAGCTTCCTGTCCCAAAGAAGGGCATGAATTAAAGCTTTTCTTTTCAAGATGGCTTCCTCTCACTTGAATAAACTATTCTCTAGCTTCTCCTAGCGTAAATGATAGTAGATGGTACAATCATAACTAACATGACTTCATCCTATATTGGACAGGTTACCGTCTCTTAATAGGTGGTCCTGGCATATTAACCTTAGTTTTGTTTTCCAAGTTTACTTTGATGGATCTAACAGTCTAAATGTTGTTTGGCTTTGTTACTGATAGAAACTGCTGCTTCTGTTTCCAAAACCCTTCAGTGTTAATTTTCCTCAAGGAAAACTCACATGTAAATTGAAAAGAATATGTTAGAGTGCCCAACTTGATGGTACGAACAATGAGTTTTGTCATTCTGTTAAAGAAACTTCTGCATACAGTACTATGCATCTGAGTTTCACTTAAGCAGCCTTACACTTTTATATACTATCTTGACTTTTTTTGATAGCTTACCTACCAAGCAGTTAACTGTCTGAGACAATATAATAATTTTAAACCTGTATTTCAAAGCCTCTTGAAAGTTGCTCATGTCATTTGAGTTCCCCCTAAGCCCGAGGTGGCCTTAATTACTATGACACTTTTTATAACCAATTTCTTATCTTTCAGGTCTTTTTGCTGAAGATGGGTGAAGCCTTCTACTTTGGCTTAATGCCGTAACACAAACAGTATGCTAGTGTACTACTTGTCTTTAATTTTCATTTGACTCCTGGAACAGAACTAAACAAGGCTGGCAAAGCTGTCTTAGGATAGTACAGCATGATGCTGCCTCAAGGAGTTGGTCTGGCTGTGGAGCTTTCTGGCTAGCCATGGTGGGAAGCGATGGCACTCACATCAAAGGAAAATGTGATCTTTGCTCCTTTATAATGTGGCAGCCACAGCTGCAAAGGCAAACAGTGAGACTCAAACACATGCTTGGTTAGGTCCTTAGCTGTATGAATTAGTAAGGTGCTGATGTGTCTTAATTGCTGTTAAGTCAGTATTAACAAAATGAATTCATTTGTAGGGGTTAATTACACGTAGAACTTAAACTTAACGTTGCGTATGGCACTTGCTTCCTTTGTATAAGAATTTGAACTGTGCACCCAGCTGCTAGATGTGATTAACCATCTGCATTAATTTAAAAAGGTAGGATTTATTACTTAACTAATGCTTTGCTGCCTGCCCTCCTCCTTACCCCCATGATGAGTTTGTCTGGTGTCGTACTGAGTACTCCTATTTGTGTACTAAGGGCAGCCTGCCTCCCAGGCTGGATGAATCCTGATTACTTCTTACTTTCTACCTGCCCCAGTATGGGGTTATGTTAACTGTTTCCAATAACTCTACATTCTTTTCTCCCCCAAAATCTCCATCTTGCAGATTGAAAGGTCTTGTCTTTACCCTAGTGACCCCCTTCTATCTCCTCGAGCTCACTTGCGTGATAGGACAAGGGGTAGTGGCTTTAAACTGAAAGAGGGGAGACTTAGATTGAATGAAAGGAAGAAGTTCTTCACTGTGAGGGTGGTGAGGCAGTGGAACAGGTTGCCCAGAGAGGTTGTCCTCATCCCTGGCAGTGTTCAAGGCCAGGTTGGATGGGGCTTTGAGCGACCTGGTCTAGTGGAAGGTGTCCCTGCCCATGGTGGGGGGGTTGGAACTAGATGGTCTTTAAGGTCCCTTCCAACCCAAACCATTCTGTGATTTTTTTTCTGTTTCTAACAGCCTCCACTTCCTCATCCTCTGCCAGGGAAAATGACTGGCTATGATTCCTCTTAACAGTCTTAAGATGAGATAAACATGAGATCTGCCAGTGCATGCGAAAAGCGGCACAAGACCTTGTGCAGCTGTATCTGCTTAAAGCTGTCCTGCCCCTTTTTGCTGTTCTGCTTCTTAAGCTAATTGAAAGTGACTTTAAATAAGCTATCTTCAGTTCTTTTTTTCAGTTGCTATTTCAGGTGTTCCCTAGGTCTGGTCCTAGGAGTCTTTTTAACGCACACCTACCTTCTTCTGCGAGGGCATGGCTGGTGTGTCAGATGACGATTCTTGGAGTTCTTCCGAGTCGGAATTCTCCTGGTTCCTGTTACTCTGTTGGCCTTTGACTTAAGAGGATCCTTCTTGCTCCTTTTTCATGCCTGTTATATTTAGGGTTCTCACCATTCCTCAAGTTATCACAAAAAAACCTGAAATAGTTTTGGTTGGGGTTTTTTTTTTTTTCCAAATAACTGGCAAACTTAATCCTACAGTCTTTATGGAAATGGTGGTGGTAGTATCTCTGGAGTGGCAGTGAAGTGCATGTGAAATTGACCTATGAGTTTCTTTCTGCTGACTTCTTTCCTGTATTCGTTAGCAGTTGGGGCTTGATGGTTTTGGGCTTGGGGTTTTTTGGGGGGGGAGTTTGCACGCCATGCCTGTGATTAAAACTTCTTACCAGGAAGCTGTCTGGAAACATGAAAAGGATGCCTGGAGGTGTTTGGTCTGCTTTTTCTAAAGGCCTTTTGCAACATTGTGTGATGCAGCGCTACCCATCTGCTACAGTCCAATCTCGTACTGAGTTTTATCTTCTCTGTTACTAATAAATACTCTGTTACTGAACTTCCTCTTCTCTGGACTTAAGAATGGAGCCAAGCCATGTCTACAACATAAAATGTTGCAATTTTTGCAATTGTAGTTCACTGTAAGAACTCCTGTACTGCCAAGACACCTACATGACCTTTAAAGGTCCCTTCCAACCCAAACTAGTCTATGATTCTTTACCTCTTAGAAAACTCGACAATTATTAGTCTATTGATCTGTTGTGACTTCTGCTTAATACTAATCATTGTTAGATAGACTCACTGTAGTCTTACGGTATGTGGTTTAGTGCCTGCAGTGGAGTCTTGGTCTGACTCCAAGTCCTAGATGGCAGGTAGCAACTGTGACTTATTTGCATGTAGCTTTTGGTAAAGAGTATTGAGATATTGGCTATTATCAGGACTTATTGTACAGTTGTCTTTAGGACCTCATCTTTTGAATCTACTTTCTAGTGGTTGGGAACCTTTTCAGCACAGGCTGCTGCTTTCATGGCCTTCTGAATGGCAAGGTTTGAGTGTAGAGCACTGAAATACTGTCTCTTCTCCTTATTTTCTCATGTGTACTTGCCCTGATTATATACATGAATGGATGCATAGAGCTGGTTTGTAGTTTAAGAAAAATCTGAACATTGCTACAATGAAATTACAGCTTCTGTTCACTAGAAACTAGATTTATGAAGGCAAAGATCTGATATTACTGTCTCCCAGCCAGCCAAAAAAAAAAAAGCAAAAACCCAAAACAAAAAAAAACACCACCCACCCCCAAAAAACTGACCACATTAAGTCAGTCAGTCTGTGATAGCAGTTCTGTGACACTGCATGCTCAGCTAGTCAATTTCCAAATTGTCTTGGGCAATGTTTTGTTTGGGCTTAGAAATACATGGATTCCTTCCAATGTTTGGAGCTGACTGGCCAACATAAGTAATTTTTTTTCTGCTAAATAGTTGTAGGATAAATGATGTTTCTTTCTAGTACCTAAGTATATTTAGGGGACGTTTGGTTCAGCTCGCACTTATCTTTTGGGAAACAAAACTTCTCTCTTCTTCCCTTCTGTTCCCTAGGCAGGTATTGTCACCAGCACTGGTTCTGTGGCTGGGCACAAAACTAGCTCCTCTGCTATAAGGTTCCACAGTGCATAAAAGCATATATTCTTGGTTCATTTGCACAGCAACATCCGCAGATGAATACATGACTCAGAGCAGTTCATCAGCTATCTACTTCCTGGTTGTGCATCTTGCAGTAATTTTATAAGTAAATTTAACCATAGCAAAATAGCACACCACTGGGCAGAAATAACCTGTTCAATAAACTTGCCTGTGTATGTTTTTAGCTAGACCATTACCACTGTCCTGGTATATTAATAAAATCATGGTGTAAAAAGCCAGTTAAAGGCAGATGAAGGTTGCCATGTGTCTTCATGTGAAATATGTTCCTTAGTTAGAAATCTGTGTGCCTTGAAAGTCTCAAAATATGTTCAAAAGCTTGCATTGTTTTGTTAGGCCACAAAGACTTTGCATTTGCTTTCAAGGCCTCCTATCTGAGACAGGTAGATTTAGATGCTTTTTTTTTTTTTTCTACTGGCTGTTCTGTATGTGAATTAATGATGCTTACGTGGAAAGTAAGTCTTTAGCCTCCAAGACAAGTGATTCTGCATCTATGTAGAGACTGGTAGTTTTGTTTAAACACTAGAAATTGTCTGATGCTCAGCTTGAATATTCAAGGAGTCTCATCCTTCCTGGGACTACTTAAGGTCAGTGTAACTTTAGTAGGTGTTGTGATGTCTCTCAATTCAGAACAGAAAACACAGTTGTATGGGTATCCTGGAAAAGCTATGCTTTATATAAATACTGGATTTCTTAAAACTCCATCTCTTCTTGCTATGTTTAGCACATTTGAATTAGTATTTCAATATGTTTCAGGTTTTGGTGTTGAAACAACGCTGTATGGAAACTCTGTATTAAGTAAATGTATTTATTTTGAAGTAGTCCTCACTGAGAAAAGTAACAGGATTCTTACACAAACCTAACTCCTGGATTAAAAAATAAACTTTGTGAAACTGCTTAGTTGCTCTGGTTTTATTTTTTCAGTTTTATAATGTTTGGTGTCTTCAAAATAACCTTGTTTCACCTGTGCTCATGACGCTTTTCTTTCTCTCTCCCCGCCCCCCCCCTTCTCTTTACAGCAGTTCTGTGGTGTTCTTGGTCACACATTTATGGAGTTTCTGAAGGGCAGTGGAGACTACTGCCAGGCACAGCACGACCTCTATGCAGACAAGTGAACTGTAGAAATTCATTACTACTCCACCAAGAAGCCCCCCTAAGAGTGGTTGACCAGGATAAGAAGTATTGAATTGAAATTGGCAGAGCATTTAACAACAGAATTCAGACCTGGATGGGGTAAACCTCAGTGCACTGCCTTTCTTTTGCCTCAGTATTACTGGATTGAAGAATTGCTGCTTCTTGTTAGGAGGTTCATTTCATTTCCCATTGCTCCCAACTTCATACTTCCAAGCACTGAGAATTTCACGTGGAGTATAGTGAAGTAGACTTCAGTTTCTCTACATCACTTCTGTATTAGAATTTTTTTTGAATCCTTTCATAATCTTGTTGCATGTTTAACTAAATCAATATGGCCCGAATGAACCGCCCAGCTCCTGTGGAAATCACCTACAAGAACATGAGATTCCTAATCACACACAATCCAACCAATGCAACCTTAAACAAATTTATAGAGGTAAGGCCAGGACAGAATTCTTACTGATGTATTTTTTTTAATGCCTGAACAGCATACTGTATTAACAATTTCCTTCTTTACTAGTTGATAACAGCTGTGGAAGCCATATGAAGTGGTACTGAGACTGTTTGTGTATTGACTTTTTCCAAATACTGATGCCTTGCTTCAAATATGTACAGACAAGTCTATTCAGATATACTTCAGCCTTCACAAAAACATACTTCTGAAAGTGAAGCGAAGAAATAATTATACTGCCTAGTACATTGTACACTAAGTACGTTGTTTAGGTCTGAAAACAGGCATTATCTGGCAGAGTTATGTGTAAAACAATGCAAAGGTCTGCTAGTGGTAGGAACTCACACTGCAACAACATAACAAGATTGCAATATGCTTTCACTGCCTGCCTTCTGTATTAGCAGATCGTAGTTCTAGTGTAGCTTAAGAGAATCCTCTGAGTGTCATAGTGTGTACTTGAGTGAAATTTGTGTCAGTAGGCTTGCTCTGCATCCAGAGCTGCTGAAGCTACTTAAAGTGGTTTGGTAGATGCTGAAATTGTTTACTGACTAAAGCCAGGTGGCTTGGCAAATATTGCTAGTATCTGAATTTATCATCTAAACCTTGCATCTAGCATGTTGGAGCTATAAAGTGCACAGTTAAAAGTGTATGCATGCATGTACGTTAACAATAGGTTCCTCCAAAGTTACCTCCTGGCAAGGTCTGAGTTTGTAATGCAGTCCCTCATTAGCAAGATTTTAGGTGTATTATACTTCTATTTTGCATTCAGTGTGGGATAATTTACAAAAAACATAGTGAGATAACATTTGCTTGCCTTTATACTCTCACAACTACATAAAGTATGCTTAGGCTGTGCTTCAGTTGTTACTGTGACAGTTACAGTGTGAGTGATGGGTTGTTGCAGGGCGAATGAAGAGTGATTGCTTTTTTTTTTTAATGGAGGGTAATAGCAAAATGGAAAGTTAAATTTTGTTATTTTCTAGTTATAACTTAGGAACTAGAATAATTTATTGTCCTGTGCTCATAATTCTTAACGGTAAGAAGTCTTACAAACCTGTTGTTTTAAGCAGGGGGAGGGAAGGGGAAGATCTAAACCTCACTCAGAATGCTTTTAGTAAAGTATGTAGCTTTGCAACCCAGGAAACTTCCTGTTCCTTTAAAAGGAATGATCTTTTGGAAGTGGGCTACTTATTTCATCAATATTTATCTGGATCTGATTTTAAAAGAAAAGCCTGATCCAACACAACAAAACTTAGTCTTCATTTATGTTTACAGAAGAGCTAAAGGTATCTGGCATTAGCACAGAGGTTTTTGGTTATTTCAGCTTTCTGTGTTCTTCACAGGGTGGCAAGCATTTGCGTGAGTTTACTGAAAATTTTGGAATGAGTTAATAAACTAACCTATTGAGAAAATTAAATGGTAAGTGAAGTCAGTTTACTCTTAAAGCGGGTTTTTTCATTCCCTAGGAACTTAAGAAATACGGCGTTACCACAGTGGTAAGAGTGTGTGAAGCTACTTATGACACTGCTCCGGTGGAAAAAGAAGGCATTCAGGTTTTGGTAAGTAGTGTAGAAGCAGAGTTTAAAACCAACCCATGCCCCCATCCCCAAAAAATTGCTTTCACACCACCTTATTGACTCTACAAGTGTATTCCAGCAACCGATGGAGGCAAAAACTGTAGAGACATCCTCTCTTCTCAGGAAAAAATCTGGTTTTGAGCAAAATCATTTGCTCAATGAAAACAGATTGAAAGGAATATGTTACTAATACTGCTATAGTTGCACTATTAGAAAACCATGAGTTTGAGTGGTTCCCTTAGCGGTCAGCTCCTTTGTCCGTTGTGTCCTCTCCTTTTTTATGTATGCACGCAGCATGCAAGCAGAGAGTTCTATCTTTATGTATGTTGTGCTATATTCTAGGATTGGCCCTTTGACGACGGTGCTCCACCATCTAACCAGATTGTTGATGATTGGCTAAATCTCCTTAAAGTTAAATTTCGTGAAGAACCTGGTTGTTGTATTGCTGTACACTGTGTTGCTGGCCTTGGAAGGTGGGTAAAGTTTTAAAGATCTGTTGAACTGCTGTCCCTGGTGAGACTTGTTAAGATCTAGTACAAAAGTTTGAGGCAAATGGAAAATAGTCACATATCCAGTACTGGAATGACCTCACACTTAAAAGTAGTTCAGGTGGCAGGAAGCTGTTGTATGTATATATTAGATTTAAAGGCCTTTTAGTCAACAGGTGATGCTATTACCACAGCTCTCGCACAAAAACTACTGAATGAAGTAAACGAATATATCCTTGTACCAAGCATGCTGATGAATGTCCCATTGATATTTTTCATCTTGCTATGTCTTCTTTTTTTCTAACGGATTTGGTTTTTAGTGACTCATCTGTAAGTTTCTTCTTCATCCCCATTTCAGCAGTACTGCCAGTAACCATTGGTAACCATTAGTCACAAACAAGTGGGGTGTTCTAGCACATAAAGACCAACTTCCATCCACCACCTATTTGGGGGATGAAAAGTGTTCTCCAAAGTCCCAAAGCTCTGTTTCTGTCACATTTCTGACACTGAGCCTCAAAATTCTTACAGATAATGCTAAATATTCTCTTCTTAGCCCTGTTCCCTCTGTCTGCTGCCACTATCTTAAACACAATTCCAACAGTTGTGAGAAGGTAATGGTTTTGCTGCTATTGTTCTAGACTACCTGGGAACTAGATCTGTTCAAAAAGCAGTTGCCATATTCTAGCCATGGGTTTCAGCATGTCCAATATAAAACAGAGGTTTCTGGTCTTGCTGTCCATAAGCCTGGCTTATCCACTGTTTGCATTATGGCTTCACATGTAACAAAAGTTGACTGTAGTGGTGAATGCTACCAAAAGAAGTCCTATTCAGCTGCTTACAATGATATCTGTTGGTTTTTCCTCAAAACTGAGCAATTAAAAGGTTGAAAAGAAGATCCTAGCTCTTTATCATGTAAGGTTTTTTAAAATCCCTGAACATAAAAAAACCACTTAAGCTTGCTACTAGATGCACAACTCTCTTGCTAGTGTGTGGCATAAGGGTTTGTCTTGATTTTTTTTCTTGAGCCATAAATTGCTGATGTATTTGAGTTTGATTAGTGTCAAGCTTTCCTAATGGAAAACTGTATTCTGTCAGATGAAGAATACTGTGGCAAGCAAGGAAATCCTCAGGGGTGTGCAGCAGCCTGTGGATTGCATCTGTTCCTAAAACTTGTGACGCTAGTTCTAGGACTTGTCAGTTCTTATTGAATCTGAACCCTCTTCTGATTTCTGCTTTGGGGTCCTGACTGCTTCTAAAGATGCTTGTTTGTGGGAATAGAAACACATGCAACTCTTCCCCAGAATCAATTGGCTTTGAAACAAATAGGTAAAGATTACTTGTGTTTTATTCCTGCTGTCCTCTCCCATACCTAAAGTCAGATGAACAAAGCTAAGGTTGACCAGAATTAATGTAAACCCCTTTCTTAATGAGGACAGGTAGCTCAAACAGATGGTATAATGGCTCAGTTAATGTAGAAATGCCTTCTGCCTGTCTTTTTTACTTCCCCAGGGAAGAAACATCAGATACACAGAACGATGGAAAAGAAAACTGGGGAAAGCTTTCATACTTTTTTCTAAGTATGCATTGGCAAATGCTAAACTGAAAAAAAAAAAAAAATTTTTTTTTTTTTTTGACCAGAGCTCCAGTCTTAGTTGCTCTTGCACTGATAGAATGTGGAATGAAGTATGAAGATGCAGTGCAGTTCATAAGACAGTAAGTATGAAGCTAACATCTAGCAGTTTTCAAGATTTATCACGTTGATATGTCCTTGGACACTAAAGGAAATTCTGTATGCTGTTCTTGTCTTGGTTTTGGGGGTTTGGGTTTGGTGTTTTTTTGGTAAAATACTTGGTACCTGTGAACTTTTTAACACACATACTGCATACAGTCAGTGTTGTAGGACTTGGCTTGTGGGATGGGTGTTTTCTGTTCATGTGGCAACCAGAATTGGCAGGTAATTATTTGACCAAGTTGGAAAAAAAACACCAACAAAACCAAAACAAACAAAAAAAACACCAACAAAACCAAAACAAACAAACAAGACCCAAACAATTCCTCCTAGTCATTTCTGGTAGTTAGTCTACTGAAGAAAACTATTTCCTTGGATTTTTTTATAAATATATGTGAGTTGGATGAGAACAATTTTAATCTCAATGCCTTAATTTTGCAGGTTTCAACTATATTTTAAAAAAGCAGCAGCTCATATAAACAATACCAAAATACTTCCTGCATAATTGTACAAGCTGAATTTAATTCTTTAATAGCTTGACATCTTGGCAGTCTGGTGTACACAAAGTGAGGAACAGGAAGCCTGGTACATATTCCAAACACTCAACAAAAATGTACCCTTCTTTCACACATTTCTAGTTTGAGAAAACCAAGAAAGCTCAATTTCTGATCAACTTCTTATTATGGAGTGTTACAATGTTTATATACTTTCTTAATATTGCAGTATTCTTCATAATTATTGTCAGAGACTGAATAACTTCAGCTTTCTTAAGACGACCATCTCACATCTGCACTATAGCTTCCTTTTAAGATCTTAATGTAAGATCTTTGGCTTGTGTGTATCAGGCTAAAACACTGTCAAAAATGCTGCATACTCCTTTGAGCATGTGGTCATTAGAGGTATTTGTGAAAGGAAGCTGCCACCCTCTTTCCTGGCACTTAACTTTTAATTATCCTTATTTTGGTTACAGTCTTGACTTAATGGTGGTTTTTTTCAGTGACCTAAAAATATTTTTCTCTGGTTGGTGATATTATTTCACTGGGCAGTAGATTAATGTTCTGTTCAAAATATTTTTTTCTTCCATCTAGGAAGCGGCGTGGAGCTTTTAACAGCAAGCAACTTCTGTACTTGGAGAAATACCGCCCCAAGATGCGTTTGCGCTTTAAAGACTCCAATGGTCACCGAAATAACTGTTGTATTCAGTAAAGCTCAACAGCCTTTAGTACTCCTTTGGGAATAAAGGATGGAAACTACAATTAAGCAGACTGCATGCCAAAGACATCAGTCTGATATTTTTTTAGTAGTAAAGGAAGCTTCCTTAGGAGTATTTAATAGGCTAAAGGCTTAGTAGAAATGCAACTTCTATGTTTAGCTAAATATCCATCTGTTTGGAGACCAGTAAACGTTTTTGCTGTACCCTGTTTCTGAGCTGTCTCCTTGTTCATTAATTACCAATTCAAATATCCTTTAATCATGCCATTGAGTCTTACCCACCTAGTTTCAACTACTAAAAATTGGGGTACTAAAATAAATCAATCTGTAGAGAGATTAGGTGCCAAAATACCCAGCATATCAGCTACATGTTTTTTCCTTATAAATGAGCATAGCTCTGATGATGTGAGAACTACCAGCTTATCTGGACCTTACTATCTTTTTTTCTACACTCATTTCAATATTGAAGAATATGGCCTCTAAGGTAGTCTTGCCTGCTCACTGTATGTTTTGTCTCCCACGATCGCACTAGAATTATCAGGATTTGCACAGTCTGTCTTTTTAATACTATGAATTACAGCAACTTTTTACCCCAGCATCTGTACTTTTCTGTTACCTGAACTTCTCCATTTTACAAATCATTACTCTCTGGTTACTCATGTAGAAAATCTTTTAAATTGTACAGAAGCACACAAGTCTTTAATGTCTCCAGACAAAAAGCCTTACAGTAAAATTAATGTTGGCACTTCACGTGCAACTTAACAGAGGGCCTGAAAAGGTTGGGAGGGGCTATTTAATATTTCTAGTAAAATGTTGCCTTTGTCTTGTGCAGGAAGTATAGAATATGCCCTTTACTTTAGTAAATATTTTTTTAAAACGTAGAAATGCTTTGTTATTGTAGCTAAAAATTCTTAATCAGAAAATTTCTGAAAAATCTTGTAGTTTCTTTTACTGTACCTATTGAAAGTTGTTTACCAACTATTGCTTTGTTGAAAGTGTGATTTTTATTTTTTTCTTTTGTTTTTCCTCCTTGAGTTTCTGCTATGACTTGGGCAGACCTCTGTAATATTTTGTATGCCTTTCAAGCTGCGTAACTTAATATTTGGATACTTGATAATTTGTTTTATTATGTAATTGATAAAATGGTGATGTGTATTAATGTTAGTTCAACCATATATTTATACTGTCTTGGGAATGTGTGGTTATAGTTCTGTGGGAGAAATAATTTTGCCAGTGTTCACCAGCTTGTAAAATCTAGTGCGAGAGCTTAAACATCTAAATAAATACTGAAATGCACTTACGAAGTTTGCTGAAATGCTCATGACTTTCACTTATTTTTGTGTACTTTGTCAGCCATCTTGAGGTGCCTACATTCAGAATCTCTCCAGGCATCTGTTTTCTTTTTTAAATCTGGGCCTGAATGTCCCCTTTGCTGTAATGTTTGCTGTTTGTTTTACTCATAAATAAATGTGGACAAAAATTAATAGTAGAAAGTACGGTATTTCTTTCTGTAGCTTACTTGTGACTTCCCTTCCCCAGTACTAGAATAGGTTACTTGCTTAGTCTTCTTGAAACTGTCTTTGCAGTAAATGCAGAAGAGTATGTGCCTCTGTAAAGCTTGGAGAAACCTTGAATCAGTAGCATTAACTTTAATTACAAAATAGTGTGATGCAATGCTTCGTTGTCAAGACTGAAGCTATGTCCGAACAGAATTATGTGAGCTAAGGCCTGTGTTTGAGTTTCCAGCATGGTGACCAAACTTCCTGATGAGAACTGGAAGATGCTCTGAGGAGCCAGGTGAGATACTGTTCTTTCTAGTGATTGTAAGGTCAGGCCTATGTCTGCTTGAAACTAACCTGTGGTTGGTTAAACATGTCCTGCCTTTCTAAATGGTGAGGTGGGATGCTATGTACAACATAAGCTTCAGTGAGACTTCTGAAGGATTGCTTTTGGAAAGGTATAGTCTCATTTATAAAGAGCACTTTGAAATTCTGTATGATTTAAAAATGCCTGAAACTGAATATAACTTAGCCTGTAAAGTAGTAAAATAAACTCTTAACTAGTTCAGCTTTCCTTTGTAAATTAAACTTAGTTTAAAGGCTACTTTGATTAAAGGAATACAGCTTCAGTTAGCTGAGGAAATAAGGCCTTCTCTTTTGGAATACCAAAGAAAAGTCATTGACATTTCTATTGTCAAAATGGACTAGACTTTAGGAGCAATTGCAAAGACAAAACCTTAAAATTCTGTAACTCGGCAGTACAGCAGGCTGATGTAAATACTGGTTTAACACAGATTAGTATCCAAATCGAGTTAAAAATATTAATTTGGTCACTCATGGAACTGGGAGGAATCAGTAAAACAACTACCAGTAAAATGCCTGTGAAATTTTTTACTTACTATGCATCGCATTTTGCTGTGTTTCTGTAGGATTTACATGGGTAAGGAGGGCTGCGTTTAGGTTAAGAGCTCTAACACGTTGGTGATGGGAGCTTGTTCCCTTGAACTCTCTAAACTTGAGACTGGGCTTGACTGTAGTTGGTTTCAGTAAACAGATTTCTAAAGAGGAATAACTTTTGTCTAATGAGTGTGTGTCTGTTTAAAGCAAAGATCAAGTCAAGTTCTGAACTGTTTCCACATTTAGACATGAATCCCTAAGGAACAGAAAATGTCTTCCTCTTTTGTCTAAAAACTTTGGTAGGTTTTAGGGACTAAAACGTTGACCATACTCAAAACATGAAGATAAGATAGCAGATGGAAGTGCAAAAAGCAAGCTAAATAAAGTTCTATGTAATTTATATGAATTTACAAATAAAAGGGAAGAAAAGATTAAATGAAATTACTGTATCTTCCCTTAAGGCTAAAGCCAGGCTCTAATGTTACATCTAATTTTAGATGCTTAAAATGACTATGTAACTGTTTTGCCCTTTCTTCAAGGGTTATGTTGTGGCAGTACTTAATTACACAGTAGCACATTTTTGTCATCTGCTGGGCTGTGTTTTGGGCTGTAGACCTGATAGCTTGGCTAAGTGTGGTTTGTGAATGGTGGTGGTGTTTATAGGGTTCCTTAGCATGTAGCAGAAGTTAAATATTTACGGGGAATAAGGGGAGAGCATGATCTTGAAATTATTGTAGCAGAACACTGATGGGCTCTCTATATTGTTCTGTCACGTAGTCCCTAAATAATGCTGAGGAAAGACAGTCAAACAACATACTCTGTTACTGGATATGCAAAATCAGGTATGAAGTTAAATGTGATTTTCTTGAATCTGATTCTCAGAAGTGCTGAGCAGTCAGTTTCAACTGAACTCTGTAAATACTGTACTTAAAATACATGAAACTATGTAGTACTATGTATTTCTGAATAGTCCTGAAGCATTTCAGATGGAGTACTTGCAACTAGGTAATGCTTCTGATTGTTGATCTACCTGGTCTGCAGTTCTCTGTGCCTAAAAACCCATTCATTCCAGTCCTTGCATAAGGAGGGCAGTTGTGGAGATAAGCAGTGATTTCTGAAGTGGTCAGACCCATCTGTATTATTGCAGAAGAGGCAGTAGGAAAATGTGCAATTCTGTATTGAGCACAAATTCTAGGTTAGACTTAAGATCTTCTTTGGCTGTAAGAAAAGTAGTAAAGCACTGCTCATTCCTGTGAGCATTGTTCATCCTTACAAGTGAGATGGGGGAAAAAATGTGGTGTAATTTGCTGTATGTATTTGAGAGGCCCAGACTAAGGTTTCATAGATGACCTTACCTGTATCATTTTAAAGCTTCTGAGTGCTTGACTGCAGCATTAACAACACTGGGTTTTCAATGTTGTTTGGGTTTTTTTAAAATATGTGCAACATAATTCAAGTAGTTACTGAGAGTTAGTATTCAAAACTGTATTTTAGATCTGTTGGGATTTTGCTGTATCATTAAGCAAGTATTTTCTGTAAGTATGGGGGAGGTTGTCAAACTGGAGATCACAGTAATCTATGTGGAACAACGTTCTCTTGTGTACCTATTTGTGTAATCTTGCTGTGATAAGAAGAATAGTTACAGTTTCCAAGTTGAATTCAAATCTTAAAATCAGGCTGAAATTTAGTAGGGTTTTTCAGTAGCTGGGAGGGACTCATCTAAACAAATACTGACGTCTATGTGTGAGTAGATGCTTCCCTTCCACTTGGCAAAAGGGATTTTGCACTTATTGCGCAGCTAATTGTATGCCAAGAGATACCTAAAACGGGTTAGATGAAGAGCTCTCTAAAGGTGAAAGCACAGTCTATAAAGGGAGTGTGGGACAGCAAAGTCGGTTTGCAGTGTTGGTATCTACAGGTAGATCAAGTAAAGCTCACCTAACTTGTCTAAGCCCAGTAGTTCAAAGTACCAGGTAAAGTATTGGGTATTTCCCTCAACATACCCTGCTCTTACTGTGTAATAAACATTGACAATTACAACCTGATTGGATTTTTATTGATACAGATTTATGCTACAGGTAACCACAGCAAGCCCTATTAGGCATTATTTTCCTCTTGATTGCCGGCACGAATGCTGTTAATTTTGATAGATATTGTTCTAACGTGTTCTGTCCTCAATGCATTGATAATTAATTATCTCAATAACAACACAAGTTACTTATCAGTGGAAAACATCTTTGTGAGGTAATAGTGGTTAAACAGTGGTCTGACAAGAAACGATAAGGACAGTGCCAGAAGATCAAGTTGCCTGCTTCAATTTCTGATTCAAATGAGAACTCTTTCAAAGCGTAGCTGAAGAAAACCAGATACTGTGGTCTTTAGATACATGGGAATGCTCAGCATAGAAATACTCAAATAGCAGAAGACATCCAGTCTCAGTGCTACATGTAACCTGTGTCAGTTTAACAAAACCTAAGTAAGTATAGGGAAAGGGTACTTTGTAGTGGGCTGGAGTCTTAATTCCACTTTACTGGTGGAGTAACAGCAGTAGCAGATCCTTGTCCTTCATATAAATTTGCATGTGACAATAGTTTGTCAGCGGGTTTCACAGATGCTTCTTCTGAAGAAGACAGAACTTGAATTACATTTGGGCTTTGGAGGAGAAGTAACTGAAGACAATAGTCTTATTCCTTCCTTACGATACTGACCTGAACAGGAGAGTGCCGCTTCAGCATTGTCACACACTTTGTTGGCTGGTACTAACTGGAGGCCCCCCCACACTCCTTGGTTTGCCTCCTTCAATTCCCCAGTAAAGCTGTGCATCACGAGGTAGGGCGGGCAAACCCTGAACTCACCTTTAACATTTTGATTCAACTCTACGACAACTCTCAGTTCATCCTCATAAAAGCACATAAAGGCAGCGGGGGTATAGCAGATCTGCGAAACCCTGAAGGGCTTCCCTTATATTGCAGGTACAGTCATCCCTTCAAGCTTGATACACCAGGCTTTCTCCAGTAACACCCCCCGCCACCTCCCGTCCCAGGGATGGGCTACCCCTACCCTCCTCCCCACCGCTTGGTATGGCAGGATTCTCGCTTCTCCCTCCCTCCTAACGGAGTTCCGTGTAGGATGCTATGGAGGATGGGTACCTGGCAGGAGCTATGTAGTCTTGATGCTCTCGGGCACTGCCTCGGGTCTCCCTATGTGGAGTGTCTCTGTACTGTGTCTTTATCCAGCTGGGATTAATTTGGCTAATGGGCAAGCTTTTTTTTTTCTAGGCAGACACTTGGTGGCCATTTCCCATTTTAATCTAACCAGATAGACAAATTTATACTACCCAATCCCTTGGTGTTGTTAAGGAGGCTGTCATTCTGATGGAGAGCATGCAAACTTCCCCACATTTGTGTTTAAGCAGAAACCTGACGACCTTTTTTACTTCTCCCATTCTCAGGCTTCATTTGGATGTCTCAGCTCTGCTGCATAGGGCTTGTTTCACACCTTGAGAGCCTTGACCTCACAAGTTCTTGATTTCCTTATTTTGTTCCTCTTTTCCCTGTCCAGAAATTCTTGGCCATTTCTGTTTCACTTGTCTACTTGTCCTCAAAACTCCCTTCTGGACTTGCTTAATTGGTACCTAGTTTTCTTCACTGGAAAAAATGAAGAAGTACTATTCAAAGGCACTTGATGTTTACATTCCTGTCTCAGTTGTCTTCCAGCACCACCAAGTGTTTACGCTACTTTAAACTTGGGTCTCAGTAAGTTCTATTAAATAGCAAGCCCTTCCCCCAGGAAGTGTAAAAGGAGAAAACTGGGAGGTTCTGAGCCAAGTCCAGGGAGGGAATTAGAGAGAATTATCATATATTCTTGGGTTGAAGCAGTAGGATGATTATTAAGGAAATCCCCTAATTGCCCCATTTAGAGACGTGGAGTAATTTAGGTTGGGAGGTGATCTAGTCCAACCCCATGCTCGAAGCAGGGCTAACTTCACAATTAGATCATGTTATTCAGGGGCCCATCTAGTCAAAGTTTTTAATATCTCCAAGGATGGAGATAGCTCAGCCCCTTCCAGACCTCTGGTCTAGGGTTTGACTGCCCTCCCAAGGAATACTCTTCCCTTGGTAGCTAGTCAGAATCTTCCTGGATGCAATTTGCCTGTTTCTCCCATTTTTTCACTGTGGCCTCCAAGAGAGTCTGTCTCTTCCTCTCTACATCCTCCTGCTAGGTAGCCGACTCAGCAGTAAAATTCCCTCCTCAGCCTCACCTTAAGGGTGAATAAACACAGATCTCTCTGTATGCCACATGCTCCGAGCCTCTAATCATCTCGGTGACCCTCCACCAGGGTTCACTCCAGTCTGTCAATATTTTTCTTGTACTGGGGAGCTTAAAACTGGACTCAGGACTCCAGATGTGGTCTAGAATTACCTCCCTTGACCTGCTGCCTGCTCTCTTTCTGATGAAATCTTTCTATTCAATTTGTCCACCAGGTCCTTTCTGCAAAGCTGCTTTCTTGCCAATTGACCCCCAGCCTGTACAGGTGCATGGGCTATTACGTCCCAGATGCAGGACTTAACAACATAAATGACATCTGCTGCTCTCCCTTCATCCACTGAAGCAATCATCTCATCGTATGCTATCAGGTTGGTCAGACGTAGCTTGACCTTTGTCAATCCAAGTTGCCTGGTACACAGTCTCTTCTTTTCCATGTGCTGAGAAATGGCTTCCAGGAAGATTTGCTCCATAACCATCCTGGGAGAGGAAGTGAGGCCGATGGGTCTGTATTTCCCTGGATCCTCTTTCTTGAAGGTGTGCGTGAAGTTTTCCTTCCTCCAGTCATCAGAAACCTCCCCAATCACCATGACCTTTCAAAGACAAGAGCAGTCTCACGACAGCTTCAGGCATCTCCAACAGTGCCCTCGCATGCATCCCATCTGGTCCAGTTAGCTTAATTGCTCCTAAACTCCATCTTTCTCTGCTGTGCCTCAGTGTTGAATAAGAAGGCAAAGGCTGCAAAGTTTATGGAAATAAGAATGCAGAATGAGAATACTTCACATGGAAGCAATTTCAAAGAGCTTCATATTCTCTAGCTGGAGAGACTGGAAAATGTCAACATCCAAACTGGGAAAGAACTGACTCTTCACATTTCAAGTTCGGAGGCAAGAGGTGCCGATCTCTTCTCCCTGGGATCCAGGGACAGGACATGTGGGGATGGTTCAAAGCTGCGTCAGGGGAGGCTCAGACTGGACGTGAGGAAGCGTTTCTTTACTGAGAGGGTGTTCAGACACTGGAACAGGCTTCCTAGAGACATGGTCGATGCCCCAAACCTGTCAGTGTTTAAGAGGCATTTGGACAATGCCCTTAAAGACGCGCTTTAGCTTTTGGTCAGCCCTGAAGTGGTCAGGCAGTTGGACTAGATGATCACTCTAGGTCCCTTCCAGAACTGTTCTGCTCTGTTCTGTTTTTGTACCATGCCAAGGCCAGAGGCAGGCACCCAGGGGCAGAGTTTTTTGCATCTGTTGTAGCTGAGGCGGGGACCAAACCAGGCAACGGCAGCTGCCTCCCTCCACAGCCACCCCCCTCCCCGAGGAGCGCCGGGAGCAGAGGTCTGTCTGCGCCGGCGGGACGCCGAGGCTAGGAACGGATCTACGGGAGAGCTGAGTGGTGCACGGCCAGCGTCCCTAGCAGCTCTCCCCATCACATCTCGTCCGTGACGCACAGCTAGGGAGGAGGGTCCCACTCGTTCGGGCTGCAGACACGGTCCTGGACGGCTGGCGGCTAGCGAGTGCCGTGTCTGTACGTAAGAATGGGGAAAAAATGAGTAGGGCAGCTTTGGGCCTGCGACAATAACAAATTCCGAGGGGGAGAAAATAGGTGGAATAAAATGCAGAATGGATTTTCCAGAGGTTATTATGCCACGCTAGAAATTATCAGTTAAACTGGAGAAGGAGACTTGGTAGAACAGTTTTAAGGCAGAAAACACAGGAGCCGGTAACATATAACAACAGAAGGCTGGAGAGAGGGTGAGTGGAATTTCTCAGCAATTGATCTGGGAACTGCACTTCTGTGTATGTGTATATATGATTATAGTAAATATATAATAAATAATATATTATCATATGTAAAACCACATCATATATAATAATATGTCTATATAGATATAATTATTTAATTGCATTTTCATAAACCCCAGAATATGATCAAGAATTGTGCTGACTGAGGAAGAGCGCAATGGCATGCAGAGTCCTTGTTATGTTTGTCCAGGATGGACAAATTCAAACTAAAGCATGTGTGCTTAATAAGATTTCTTCTCCAACAGCCTGGAGGACTTCTAGCAGCATCAAATTCAAACTTTAAATCTTTTAAGGTCTTTCATTTGATTTTTGCTTTCCAGAGTGACATATCACGTATACTTCATTCATAAACTGATTTATTTTATTGCGTTTTTCCTTAGTCTTTATTTACATTTTTCTTTATTTAGAATCATGTGATTAAGAAACAATTTGCTTATTTCTGTGCAGTGGTCGCCTTAAGGTCTCTTGGTTTTGTGCTCTGATATTCAACAGAACAGCCTGTCCTGGTTTAGGCTGGGATAGAGTTAATTGTCTTCCTAGTAGCTGGTACAGTGCTGTGTTTTGGGTTCAGTATGAGAAGAATGTTGATAACACACTGATGTTTTCAGTTGTTGCTAAGTAGTGTTTAGTCTAAAGTCAAGGATTTTCCAGCTTCTCCTGCCCCGCCAGTGAGAAGGCTGGAGTGGCACAAGAAGTTGGGGGGACACACAGCCAGGACAGCTGACCCAAACTGGCCAAAGGGATATTCCATACCATGGGACATCATGCCCAGTATATAAACTGGGGGGAGTGGGGGCAGGGGGATCACCGCTTGGGGACTAACTGGGCATCAATCAGTGGGTGGTGAGCAATTGCACTGTGCATCACTTGTTTTGTATATTCTAATTCTTTTATTATTACTATTGTCAATTTATTATTGTTATCGTTATCATTATTATTTTCTTCCTTTCTGCTCTATTAAACCATTCTTATCTCAACCCACGAGTTTTACTTCTTTTCCCGATTCTCTCCCCCGTCCCACTGGGTGGGGGGGAGTGAGTGAGCAGCTGCGTGGTGCTGAGTTGCTGCCTGGGCCTAAACCACGACACAGCCCCACAATCCAGCAATCCCAGCAAAAAGGCGAACTGCCACTCCACTGCTAGCACCATGCCCGCGCCACTGCTACGTGACGCAGTATCGCACTTGCTGGCAGGGAGAACGCTTGAGACAACTGGTTATTGAACACGCACAGAGTGTCGAGGTGAATGGAGAATGGGTGTGTGAAGGAAACACAATGCTCAACCTTACTGGGGAAGCAGAGGAAATCGCACAAGTCAGAAACCAGCCTAACAGAAAACTTGTACAGATTTTTAATGCAAGATATATCACGTACACACTACAGTGTACATGAATCAAGCCATAGGAATGCATATAGAAAATCACTTACACAGATAAAATATTCTTAAAGTAACAATTGATGCGCTCTCAGATCTCTCCTTACAAATATACAGAAAAAAGAGCCCTGATAAATATCAAGTGAGCATTTATTCAAAAGAAAATCCAAATAGATGTGCCCAGCCAAGAGAAGGTGTTCCTGTGAGACATTGCTTTAATAGTTATTGGCCTACTGCTACAACACCTCTCGGCTTTTGACAGTGGCAAATACCACTCTGCAGCATGGGAGAAAACCTGTTAGTCTGCGACCATACCCAGTAACTTCTTTATCCAGTTAAGCATATGGAGCAATCTAACTCCCTTCTACTTTTTGACAACTGCAGAACTAGTAATTAACACTCAAAAGCGAGCCATGTTTAAGACGAGTACGATGTCCGACTGTATATAGCGTATTTTCAAAAACACCAATTAGAAAAGAGCATGGAAGGGCAGGGGAAGACTGTAAGGAAAATAGTTCAGGAACCCCTTGGAAAGAGTTGTGGCTGAAGAGGCTTGGAACTACAAGCAACGAAACTGCCTTCTGCTGCTGCTTTCTCTTGTGTTCAGGGCACTAGGAGACTGTTTCCTGAAAATAAATAGGTTGTTTTCCAGTGGAAACAACTTGCAAGATCTGGACTATGACCAAGTAGCTCACGTCTAAAGGGACGGCACGATAAAAACACTACTAGGAAAGATGGCAGATGGTGCAGTTGTGACTGCGTATAGCTGATCTGTCGTTGTATACAAAGATCTCTGCAATACCTATTAAATTGCCCACTGTGGTGTTTTCTTTTTTCTTTTTTTTTCAATGTTAAACCGCAACATAGGTGCTACAGGTGGGCAAGTTCGCTATGTAGGTGACAGGCAATTGTGACTGTAACGGGACTGGCACGGGGTGGGTGGTGGCAAAAGAGAAGTATACAAACTCTACCAAACTGAGATGGGTCGCTGGAGTTAGGTGGCGTTTCAAAGAGTAAAGAACAGAATAGGGTGATAAACAACTATCTGATTACTAGCAGTGCTTTGCCTGCCGCTTGTGTCAAGAGTAATGAGATCAAAAGGGTTGAATGCTGGAAAATTTGTGCGATGCAAATGTGTTTAACTGAATTTCACTTCAGACAGCAATTTCATTTCTTAGTATAATCTTGACAATGTATCGGAGGTTTAGTGTCTTGTTGAAACACGGTGCCTAAAGAGCCTTTGAAGAAATTAGCGCAACCAGCACAGTGGCTCAGTTCTGTGCCATCTTAAGAAGGCAATGTGGTTTTTTAAAAGATGCTTGCCTTGGAAAGGAGAGAGAACTTCTGAAATTGGGAAAGCACAGGAAGATAATTGGAAAAAAACCCCAAACTTGTGGTGATTTGCATGAAGGTGATTTAAGAAGGACAGCGAGAAAAAATTTCGAGTGTGTCAAAAACTGTGCTCTGCTTCAAAGGCATTACTATCTTGTTGCGACTACCTTGTGTAGGGGCTGCAAATGTCACTGTGCTACCACGTCCTCAGTTTGAAGCCTCCTTTCTTGCTGCGATGGTAGCAAGAGAATTATTTGATGTATTTTGGCCTTTATGGCACCCCGGAAGGCCCTAGAGAACACGTTACCTCAGAGGCTTGGAACTGAGAAAAAGAAACAGAAGGAAGAACAACCTGTTTCAACGGGTGTTCTTCTTTTTGCCCCGACCCCATGAAAACGTTTGCATTTGCTTGCAGAGGATGAGGAGTCTGTAAAGGCAGCGTTAACGCACCGTCACCCGGGAGAGAACTCTGGATTTGATTTTCAGAAATAACGTTCATCAACCCGCTTCGGGGGCGCCTTCAGCCCCAACTCGGCCTACGCCACTGACCCCCAGCACCGCGCTCGCCGCCGGGCAGGGCCTCCTCTCCTCAGAGGGGCACGGCGGGGAGACTCGGCTCCTCCCGGTGCCGGCGGGCCTCTCCTCACAGGAGCTGCGTGAGCGGAGGAACCCTCCGGGCGGGAAGCGAAGGAGGGACCCGCAGCCGGCTTCCGTGCGACCAGGCCGCGCCGAGGCGGCCGCCCGTCCCCCCGGGGGGGTGTTCCTGCTCTTTCGGGCAAGGGGAGGCCGGCGGGGCCGGGCACGGCGGGGCCGGGCACGGCGGCCCCGTCCCGGGTCGGTCGGCGGGACGCG
>NW_010972631.1:12065399-12108016 GCF_000737465.1 Haliaeetus leucocephalus | reverse complement strand
CTGGCGCTGCCGGCCTTCCGCCCTCCCGCGCCGCCGCCGCTCGGGGCTGCCCCTTCTTTGGCAGCGCCCGGCCCTGCCCGCCTCTTGAGCCGCCGCTGCCTTCTCGCCCCACACGAACCCCGAGGAAGAAACGCCAGTTTAGAGCCTGCTGTTCTCCCTGCTATTGGCCTGACCTGCTCCGGGCTCCTCCTCCCGTCTCTGCAGCTTAGCATCATCAACAATGCCTGTGCTTAACTCTTGTCTATTATAGGACCCGCTGTAGGGAGTGCGGGAGGAAAAAGGCGGTCCCCGGGGGGGTTCGGTGGCCTGCCGGTTTTTCCAGACCCTGCTCTTGGACGAGGTGCTCTTTCTGAGGCAACGTCCCCGCGCGTCGCGCTTGCTCCCGCAGCGCAGATAATTAATACCTACAAGGCTGCGGAAGAGCCGTCGCTCACGTGATGGCGAGTCTGCTTTCTGGTTCGGTCTGCGCAGCGGAGGCCTGTTGTAGCCGTGAGGTGAGGCGAGGGCTCGGGAGAAGAGCGCTCTGCGCGGCGTAGGCCGAGGGAGTAGAAATAGCCCGCAGAACGAAGCGTAAAAGCCAGGAAGGGGAGACGGGAACGTGGGACGACAACAGTCGTACCATGCAGAGTGTCGTGGTGGTGGTGTCTGTAATGTAGCTGTTGATCCATTGTGTAATCTCTGTACGTTTGCTTTCATAAAAACAGATGCTAACGTCGCTGAAGCGTGGAAATACTGTAGGACTAAATGCAAGGATGGTAAACGTGTGGCATCTCTTTAACACCGCTAATTCACGGTTTGTTCTGCTTAAGAAATTAATCTGTTAAGATTCGGGACACGCTGTGAGGGAGATCCTGATGCTCATAAAATCAAATTGCTTGTCCTGTCAAAAGTGTTTTGTCGGTTAATTTAATTTTTGAAGGCTGCCCTAGATGATGCGATTTGAGCCGATGTGAACCAGAGTAGGAAGCGTGTTGGCGTGAGAGTTGTAAAGTTGAGGTTTTCTTACCGACTCTGCCGCTGATGCGCTGTTGCTGGTATTGATTTCCGTTTTATCCCATGACGTGTTTAGACTGTGAGCTCTGTTGGCCAAAATCTGCTACTACAGAGGACCTGAGTCTCAGTTCTGGCTTTTGCTGCTGTAATTTCCATAAACTTTGTAAGCATGAATGCGGCTTCTAGTGCTTAAAACACGGACACATGGCAACTTAGCATTAATTTTCAGTTAGGTGCTCGTGACCTTAAACTTTAAAGTTTTGTATAGGAGGAAAGGGGAGGATGGTAGTAAAACCTGACTGTGCTCAGCATCAGCACTTATGAGGCAATGTTGATTAGTAGGTGGGTTGTAACTGTCAAGGTATCAGTGAGCACACGGGGTGGTCCAACATCACAGCTCCGGTGAGCAAAGATAGACGTTAGGTACCTTGAGTGCTCTTTTTAGGTACAGGAGTTACTGAGAGACTCAGGTGAGGGATTTTTTTTTTTTTTTAACTGCCTGTGTTGTTAGCTTGTTTCGTGTCAGTTAAGGTGCAGTTTCCCTCTTTTGCTGAGAAGTTTTTGTCAGTTATTGTTACTTATTATTTGATTTCTCTGTGACAGTGCCGAGTCAGCTTTCCCCATTTATTTTGGCATCTAAGGTGCTATTCATCCAAATGGCTCTGTTCCTTTGGTATACTTCTCTGACCAGCGTTTATTACTACTACTTGAAGAAATAAATATAATATGGATTTTTTTAATGGAGTCTGTTACTGTTGTTATGACTAGTCCTTGCTCTCAGTCATTTGGTGTGCGTAAGCTGAAGGTAGGTGTTGACAGGACAGGAGACCAAGTCTCATATTTTTAGTGTTGCAATGTTTCCATCATAGTCCAGTCAATAACTAGCTATACAAAGGCTTTTAAAAGCACTGGACAGATTCAGTGAGTTGGAAGCAACAGACACTGTTCAGAAAGGTACGTAAATGAAATGGAAGGAGTTGTAATGTTACTATCCTATCTTCAGCAGCTTCAGACTCGCTGATTCAGGTAGGTCAATGAAGTAGATCGGATCTTCAACATCTAGGATTTTGAGTATCCTAAATAAGCGGTGTGAGCTTTTTTCCTTTCTTTGGTTAGGTTCCTTCAGATTTCCCCCCGCTTTGTTCCCAATTTAGGCATTTTTTTGTTGTTGTTGTTAAATTTCTTTGTAGAAATATTTTATTTTTCTGAAGTCTGCCTTCTGAGGACTTTGATAAACTAGATTTCTTTTAAAATTAACAATCATTAAACATACAGGAGCTTCTATTTTATGTTCTTAAGTTTAAAATATAAGCTAATATATGAAAGCCAAGTTTAAAATGTAAACTAATACATGAAAGTCACCCCCTGGGCAGAGAGGGGAGGAGAGGAAGTAATTACAGTGAATGTTATTTAAAAGTGTGAAACCTAACTTTTGCTTAGTAAAATAAATGGTGTAGGAATACTGTTAAAACCGAATAAAACGTGTGTAAAGGAAAATAATAAAATATCAAGACAAATATATCTAACGAAAGTCCAAATATATAGCTGGAAAATTAAACACTTGCACATACCTGATGTTAAAAGGAGACCTAATTTAAAACGCAGTCAAAGACAGAGTATGCTTGGCCTGTACGTCAGCTAAGAAACACTCAAGATTTCTAGTGGTATATACAATTTGTGATTGTCTCTGCTTGAGGTGGATTTTAGATAGATAGATTGTAGAGGCATGCCGATGCAGTTGGATATCTCCACTAAACTGTTTTGCTCTGTTGCGATAAGAAAATAATACAACAGGTCCTGAAGTAAATTTTTGCCTCTTCCGCGGACAGACTAAGCAATGAGAAACCTTAAAGATGTACACTATATCTTGTCCAGTTATTAGTCTTCCTTCCCCTCTAAGACTAGTTTGAAAGGAAAGGGTATGCTTGTTTGAGAGCTCAGTTTCTTTCCTTAGCGAGTGATCATTCTGCCTGTTTTAATTTTGGAAAGTCATTTAGAGCTGCTAGAGATGTAATGAAAAAGTAGTAAATGGGGACAAGATAAAAATCTGCCGTACCAGATCCTACAGCATGTTTATTTCATACTGGTATTTGTTGGGTTTGGAGGCAATATTATGACATACCTAACAATTAAACTAAATCAACAACTGAAGAAATGAGTTTTTTAAGCTGGAAGACTCAGACCAAAAAAGAAAATGATGTTGAGAGCATCAAGAGATTTTATGGTAAACATAATGTGGAAGAAATTCTGGAAGTCATGTTTAACTGACATGCTTTTTCTCTTCAACAGGGTTGTTTTTAGTGGTGGATCACTTAACGATGAAAGATTATGGTTGGTGTGTTACTTCTATGAGTACCTGTTGTTGCGGGGAGGGGGGGGCTGGGGGCTGACTGAAACAAATCAGTCTCAAAAGCGTAAGAGAAATGTACTTTATTTAAGGAACTGAGGAGAATGCTATGTCTACCTTTAGCTTTTCTTGACGGTCAGATCTCATTGCACTCACACTCCAGTATCTTGCTGTGCTGTAGCAGTCTCCATACGTGCCCTGGTCCTCCAGGAGCCAGCGGGTGGGAGATGTTTCATGTCTGGCCAGGCTGAACGTGGCTGGGACATCCTCTTCTGTCATTCCCTCCTTTGCCTCCTTCGCGAATGCTCCTCCTCTTGCTGGTTCTCCATACGTGAGACTTTTCATATTCTGTTGCTTCTGATTAACTACCCAGTGGGAAAACGCTTTCGAATTATTGCGCGACGGGAGTACGCTTGGTATGTGCGCTTCTGCTGTGAGCGATGCCAAGCCATTGGCCTTTAGGGTTCAAGGGGAGGACGCAGCTGTGTTCCAGGGGAACAATACATTCCTCCTCAGAGCTGTTAAGAGTTATCTTTGGAAATAAGTGACCATGAAAAAGTTAACTGTGTTTTTACCTATACCTCTGGCTGTTTTTCCTGGTTTCCAAGTGTTTCAAGTGCAATATAAACCGTTCAAAATCCATGCGCTTTAGGCATTGTGTAAGAGAAGAATTTTTTTTTTTTTTTGGTAGCAACTGTTTCTAACAATTGGCTGTCTAGCAAGAAATGTATCTTTCATGTGATAGTTAATCTAGTAATGCTAGAAACAATTTTCTAAACTTGGTATGCTAGAAGTAATTTTCTAAACTTCGTACTGTACAAGTTACGCAAAGAATTGAACAGTGGTTTCTTGAACCAGGTAAAGCAAGGTTTTGATTTCGTGTACTTTACTGGGATAACCTCTCTATATTAAAAATCGTAGAACAAATTCTTTGATCTTAGATTTTTGTGGTGGTAGGATTTTTATGCAAAACCACTTTGTTTATATCCTTACAATGACTTTTTAATGCAAAATTTGGATAGAACTTGTACTTGATCATAGACTCGTGCTTCAGAAATAAAGCTTTCAATAAAATTCCTCTTGAATTTTCTCTAATAGCTAGTTAGGAGTCATTGAAGGTGGCTGTGGCCGTTGCATGTATAGTTGCTTTGGCAGTTAGTTATTTTGCAGTGCCTTTAGTGTTCTGAATAGCTACACCGTAGTCTTGCAAAACTGTCGGTATTCTTTTTTTGCCACATTGTGGAAGACAGAGGTTAGTTTCTGTCAGCAGTGATTTTTGTAGCAAGAGCTGACATTCTGCTCCAGCTTTGCAACTTAACACTGCTCTTAATGAAGTGGTCAGCACTGCTTTGGTAACAGCAATGTTTGGTAACAATTATATAAATGTTCCCCTCCTATCCAGAAAAAAAAAATTATTGTAAATGTGTTCAAAGGCCCAGCCACCCTTTAATTTTGGGTACAAAAGGCTTCTTACAGTAGTTCACAGGTGTTCTATTGCAGTGTCATTGGCACTTGTTAGTGTTGGGGTTCACCATCGTTTTATCCTGTGTCTGTTACTCTTGTGCTAGGTTGATGCTAATATGAAAAAAACCTGTGATTACAGGAAGGTGTTTTAAAGTACTGGATTGGGGCATTTATAATTATTTTCTTCCTTTGAGCCATCACAGCTCTTGCAGTTTATACTGTATAGTATCAGATTGTTGTAACTACATGGCATGATAAAAATAGGTTACATAGAGCAGCATAGCACTTCCTCTGTTAGTTTGACGCTTTTTTTTTAATTGTCATATTTGGAAATTATTTTGACAACTGCGAAACAAATGTAGACTGCTATAGGTGCTAGTTGGCATGGTGTATATGTAGATGCACCGCATTGCTTGATAAAAATAGTCCATCTTTTGGTGAGGGAGCTTTCAAATTATAACATACTTGCTACTGTAAGACTGTTAACCTACTTAATGCACCTGGTTTGGCCTGACTTTCCTTCCTGCTGGCTGTTTGGTCAGGAGGATGTTTTGTGTTGGACTGTTTTGTCGTGGTTAGTGTGTAGATACTGTAAAGACACCATGCTCTGCAAAGACATAGTGCCATACCTGACCATTGTTTTCTTCTGAGCTGCCCTACGGGAGAAGGAAAAAAGACTGACATTTTTTAAAACAAACCAAAACATTTTTCATGCTCACCTGTAATTTTTGTAAATTTGTGAAATTAAATAAATTACATAAATAGCGTTGAAATTGTAGCAGAGCTCTTACATGTGTATGGCTAGGATTTTCCGTGTTGGTTGCTAAAACAGAAATGTCCTATTAACATGTATAAGGAAGCACACTTACTGTTCTGGTAAGTGTGGGCAGGTACTGGATTTATTTAGTGGCAGGTTGCTGGAATAGGGATCTAGAAAGTCATTCAAGCACTACAAACTCTAAATCTCACTTTTCCTTTAATTAATGCATTCATTTAAAAAAAAAGAAATCCTGTCTACTCTGTGGGAGGAGGAGGAAGATGAAGGAAGGAGTGGGAGAGAATGTGTGTCCTTTTTCTGTTTCCAAAAGCTCGAACAGCTTTGTGTGTGCCAAAACTGGTCTCCCAGACTTTCTTGTGTGCCAGATTAAGCCAGGCACTACTGCACTACTCCATTTTCCTTGCCTCCATGGCCGTATTTATTATAATTACCTCTCTCCATTCTAAGTATATGCTTATGCTAAACTTCTGAAGAAACATTTTGCTGACTTTTTTTTTTCCATTCTGTTGTGTAGTTATACATTCTTATTAGTTGAATCTCTGCTGCAGTAGTTCCATTTCTGCTATATCACAAAAAACTGGTCTAGAAAATACGGAATCCCTTCTCGAAAAATGTGAGTGCCATCTTTGAATACCGTTCCTTAAGTTTTAGGTAAACTTCTTCAAAACTGAAGTTTCTAAAAGGCTCCTGGCCCTTTTGAGGCCAGCTCAGAATTCTCATATACTTGATTAAGGTCAGATTTTCATATAAAATTTCTGTAATTTTATGCAGTGTAATGATAGGTGAAAAATAATAGAGATAAGGCCTTGCTGCTTAAAGATAGTTACTTGCTATGAAGTACTTGGTAGTTCCTCTATGTACGGAAATACAGCCCTTCTCAATTTTGGGCCTAGTACGGCAGGCTTCTCAGCTCCATTGGTGTTAGTGGAAGCTGACCTCCCTCACATTTTTACGTTTAAAGGTGAAGATGTGCGCTCACAGTGCTGCTAACCAGGTTCGCTTGTTCTTGATTTCCCCCTCCCTCTGGTGTCCCACCCCCCTTGGGTTGGTTAAGGTTTAAACAAATTTTAGAAAGGAGGTGTTTTAGTCACCCTTGTTATACGCACTCTGTAGAAGCGGCAGCACTGATGCTGATAGCAGGGTTTATATTAACTTAGCATGGGATTTCTTTTACAAATAATCAGTTAGAGAATTGATTTTTAGATATGCAGTGGGCCATACTAAGCCATAAGCAGATTTTTTTTTTAATTGTTGTTACAATTCTAAAATACCTTGAGCATTCTTTATAAAACACAACAGCCAAAACAATTTGCTGGTTTCTTAGGTGTTTTACAATTTGTAGCTTATTTTCTTATGGTATTTTTCTTGTCTTTCTATAGGGCTGAAAGACACACAGGAGTCTTCATGGATATAGTTGATACATTTAACCATTTAATTCCTACTGAACACTTAGATGATGCCCTATTTCTAGGATCCAACCTGGAGAATGAAGTCTGTGAGGATTTTAGTGCAAGTCAAAATGTCTTAGAGGATTCGCTGAAGAACATGCTCAGCGATAAGGATCCTATGCTAGGATCTGCAAGTGCCCAGTTCTGTTTGCCTGTTTTGGATAGCAATGATCCCAATTTCCAGATGCCTTGTTCAACAGGTAAATCTTACAATTTTTTAAGATTACAATTTTAAAATACAGTTATACTCTAGTACCAACCCTTTTTCATAATGTAGAAATAATAATTTGGGATTTCTGTCTCCTTCCTGCCCTTTTTGTTGCGCTGCTTACATGCCTGGCATGTAAAATATGTGCAGTTCTTCTTAACTTTGTTGCGTGACAATAGAGGAAGGCTCCTAATCTGGATCAGAAGTAATTTAGGCTTTGTTTTGACTACGTGTAAATTATTCCCAATTAAAGTTGTGATTTGTTTAGTGTAAGTACTGTGCCTGATCAGTGAAGTTGCTAGTTGTCTTCAAAAAACGTAGCAATTCTGGGTTAGCAGTAGGAGCCTGAGAGTTGTGCAAATTACTGCTTTGACCTTGGGGTTATTCTGTTAGTGCTAGGCCTTCTAGTACTGAGCTGACACCGGATTCTGTGTGTTTTGCTTTGTTTGGCTTCAAACAAAACCCTGGAATGATAATACAATTCTTTTTTTACTGTTTGGAAACACCCGATTTGGAACCAATTTAGAGCAAAGTTTTAAATAAAAATAATCTTGGGAGTTCTGGTGTAGTTTTGGAAAATAAATAAAAAAAATAATGAAAAAGAGTGATCCAGTCCCTAAAATTATTTGTATTGATGAATAGTTGGAATAATTACACTGAATTTAGTGTAAGAGACAAAATTATACTCTATGCTTAATAGTTTGGGTTTTTTATTAGACTGGAAGTTTAAAAAAATTTTTTTAGGTTCATTACTGAAAAGTGTTGTAGATTACTGCGGATAACTTTGATTATATCAACATTGAATTTTTTTCTGCTAACTTCTATGAACTGTTTCTGAAAATCTTGATAATTTCCTGATATAATATGTATATTGTTTCTACTAACAGACTAAATTCTCACCTTCACTAAATTAAGTGTTATTACAATATGGAAAACTGTAAATCAAAGGTCATATTGACTGAGGCAATGAAAAAGTGAGCTACAAGGCCAAAACAAGATATTTGATCTTTTCACTACTTTAGTAGAACATTATCTGAGGCCATCCTTAATGTTTTCGTTTATTCCTGCTGTAGTCTGTATGCTTATACATTTTGTCTGTAACCCACCAAACAAAATTGTATCACTCTTAGTGTGCATAAGACTGTACAATGTACACAAGTAGACCAAATTCCTCCTCTCTAAATTTTTTATTTCCTTCCATTAAAACAGTGATGCAGATTCTTGTTTCACACTGCATCCTCTGCATCCTCCAGTCAACCTATACTGCATTTCAAAATTTTTGAATTAACTCACAGGGTACAGCTGGATATTTTGGAAACTATGGGGAGACTTTGGGGGGCTTTCTGGCACGTATTTCTCCTAGAAGTGATCAGCAGTGCAATGATTAATACTATTGATACTTAAATAATCACAATTAATTTTTTAAGGTCCCTTAAAATAAGTGAGCTAAGTAATTTACTTGGGGGCTACTATTTCAGGCTGTCTGCAGACTAAGGGAATCAAAACTGGTTTGATTTATGCTGAGTTCATGAATTTAATGTTTTGGTTTTAAATCTGAAAGCAAGAGCAGAGTGATATTTCAGTAAGTAAATTAAAACATGCAATTTGGAATTAATGTAGTAGGTAACCAAAAGGACATGAAATGTTCTTGCTTTTGCTTGTTCTTTGTAGGTCTTGATAAAAACTGTCCTTATTCTGAGATGATAGGACTGCAGTATGTATTTACAGGTTTTTTTGTTGAGAAAAATGATTATTGGTTTGAAGCAAAGTTTCTTTGCTTGTCTTTCTTTCTTGAGTATTCGTATAGCTCATGATTTATTTGATCTGTCTGAGACTTTTGGTGATCTAACGCAGCTTATGTGGTCTGCTGGTAAGAATGCAGTTGTGCAAGATGATAGTACCCTTGGTAAGAACTACCCATACAAAGGCTGCTTTTTCCAGACGGTATGCGTGAAAGCTCATCTCTATGCCAACATCAATTTGTCTAAAAAAGAAAAAAGCATAACTCTTGCAAGAAAACTTGCCTTACTTGCATCCTTAGAGCTACGACACCATTGGCGTGTCATACAGAATGATAGTTTGCTGTATTCTGATACTTCCAGTTCTTTTTTCCCCACTCTATGTACAATCTCACTATGAATTTATTCTCTAGTGCATTAAGCAGTATGGTAACAGAACGTTTGATTATTGGCTCTTCTTTAACCTTTCACTAGGGTTAGGAGTGTACCTAGAAAAATGTATTTTCAGTAAGGTTTTACTAGGTTTAGGTACATTTGTTATTATCTATTTATGTTAAGCAGGGCAAGACCTAGGAAATACTGAAATGGTAGATGGTGGTGTTTCTTACACTCTTGATTTCATTCCTGAAGAGAGTGAATTTTTTCCAGAAGCACAGATTTATTTACCACAATTTATTTTAGACCTTGAAACAGTATTTTGCATAACCCATGCCTAGACCATGGAACAGTTTAATAAAAGGAGCAAAATGCTTGTGGAAATTACTTCAGAGGGCCAGAAAAGGACAGATTTGTCATGCTTGCTGCTCCACGAATCAGTGGAATGTACTCTGTTCTGTCTAGTTTTTAAAGTGTTGAAGATTTCATGCTACAGCTTATTTGGTTGCTGCAAGCAAGCTGAAGAGATAAAGGTTAAAATAGCTGGACTGAGGAGGTGATTTGGCTAAAATGGTATTGGGTCTCATGGATAAAAGGGAGGAGCAGAAGGCATGGCTCACTAATACTTCTTTGAAAGCCTGGTTTGAGCAGAATTCAAGAGTATTTGTAAACATATGCGCAAAACAAGATACTATCTTTATATACCTTCAACCCAAAGAATTTGTACCGTGTTCTAAATATGAAATTTCTTATGTGAACTTGAGTACGTGTGAGTGGCAGAAGCTTTGAGAAGCCTTGTTTCAGGCCTGCTTACCCACATACCAAATTTCTCAGGACCGTGACAACATTTTCTTTGCTTTGTTTGGAGATCAGGTCTTTTTGTCTTAGGAATCCCTTCTCTCTTGCTCTTAAGTTGGTTTTGAGTATGGGTTTGTTTTCTACTCTTTTTCTTACTGCTGCATTGACATAGTTCTTGTTGGGTGGTATTTACAGGCCTAATCCAAACTTATTACTCATCAACATTGCATCTGTCTTGCTCAGCTTTAGGGTTTATATTGCACATCATTCACCATGAGCTAAGCTTTTTGTTAATGCTAAGCTCCTTTAATGGTGAGTTACCAGTTATCTGACTGTACATGATGTGTACTGGCAGCAGCTGGTTGTATGTCCTTTAAACAGTTCAAGTACTTGTCTGTAACACAAATGCATGGATTTTTGTGAGTTGAAGTTTGATTTCTAATCACTGCTCATTAGAGGCATCTACCCAGAAAATGCAAGTTTTGTAAGTTGGATTATAAATGCTTCTCTTGGGGAGGCTGGTAGCATAGAGTCAGAATGGTTTGGGTTGGAAGGGACCTTTAAAGGTCATCTAGTCCAAGCCCTTCAACTCGATCAGGTTGCTCAGAGCCCCGTCCAACCTGGCCTTGAACACTTCCAGGGATGGGGCATTGACCACCTCTCTGGGCAACCTGTTCCAGTGTTTACAATGGGGGCATTGTAAAAAATTTCTTCCTTATATCCAGTCTAAATCTACCCTCTTTTAGTTTAAAACCATTACCCCTTGTCCTGTCGCAACAGGCCCTACTAAAAGTTTGTCCCCATCTTTCTTATAAGCCCCCTTTAAGTATCAAAATGCCACAATAAGGTCTCCCCGGAGCCTTCTCTTCTCCAGGCTGAACAACCCCAACTGTCTCAGCCTGTCTTCACAGGAGAGGTGCTCCAGCCCTCTGATCATTTTTGTGTCCCTCCTCTGGACCTGCTCCAACAGGTCCATCCATGTCTTTCCTGTGCTGAGCATCTCACAGTCAGCAGTACTGGTGACAACTATGACAAATAGCAAGGAGCATGAGACTGGATGTTTGTGGCCTGTCTATTGATAGGAAGAACTGTGTCAGTGGCAGTAAAGCAGTCTCATGTTCATGTCTTGGCCTGAATCCCGTTTGTGCTGGATCTAAATGGTTTCTTCAGTTAGATCCATTGTTGGTCTTTGTCTCCTCTGTGAGCTTGCTCTGGAATTGCTACTGAGTAGTAGAATGGGGTTGTCTTGTTCAGCTGTGATTGGACAGTTACGTGTTTTGAGAAGACAGGATTCTTTGGAGGTGATCCTGGTGGTGGCTTTGAGCAGAGGTGGAAGTAACTCTTTATGACCCTCTCATGAGCTGGAAAGGGTATGGGTCAAATTAACAGACGTTATGCTGAAATCCTTTTAGGATGCGTTTGTGAAGAGTGACTGCTAAACTGTAAAGATGTAGTTGGGCTGCTGGTTTGTGGAGTTAGACTGAGCAGATGGCTGCTCTTACAGCACCGTTAGGAAGTTTTCTGTTATTTCGGTGAATCAAGGTACAAGCAATCCACAGATCTTACTGTTCACTGCAGCTCGTTGGAGCTTAGCAGTAATGGAGGCCATTTACTGTCCTGAAGTAGGTATTAGCAGAAAGACCTAGTGTTGATAGTGGAAGTTGATACAGCTGTTCTCTTCAAGTTAAAGGACAGAATTTGACAAAATGAGGCTTTTGAGAATTAAATGAAACCCAAGTTCTTGAAACAAATGGAAGTGTCCCATATCATGTTTTAGGTGTCTCTGTGCTTCTGTTCATCCATGTGGTCAGGTGACTGTTCTTCCAAGATCTGAGCGACCAACACAGGAGGGTAGGTCATGCAGAACAGCTCTTGGGTGTCTTTAATGTTTGGGTGGTGTGGGTGGGTGTGGATGAGTGGTTTTAGGGCGGTGGTTTTTTGTTTTATTTTGGTGGTTTGGTTTTGTTGTTTTGTTTTGGTTTTTTTTTTTTTTCCTTTCTGAGCAATTCCTTGATAAGAAGTGGAAACTGTGAAGTTTAGGATATGACATAACTCTTGAGAGCAACACCTTTTTTCAACTTTGTATGGTACCCTAGTGACAGGTTTTCTGTTTTGTTCTGTTATTGCTTGCTGGAAGACAGGCTGGAAGCTTATCCACTAATTTTTGTAAGCTGGCGAGCATAGCAGGTCAGACCAGTTGCATGCCAGCAAACTAAGTAACGAGCATTCATCCTAAATTGGTTATTTCTCAGCTATCACGAATTCTATAGCTTTTCAGGGTGTCATTTACTGGGGCAGTTTGATTCATTATATGTGTAATAGAGGGAATGGAATTTGAATTGCTTATCATCTGGAGACATTTCTAGATTTCATAATAAAATCAGACTTTTAACCGGTTTAGTTTATGGATATGTTTATTGAATCAGGTTTTTCTCATAAATGGTGAGGAAGACTGACCCTATAAGACTGTACGAAGACTGTTAGGGACATCTTTTTAATTGCCCTTTTTTTCCTGTCCCTCTGGATTGCTGCTGGGAAAGTGTTTCCCCCAAGTGATGTCTGTTCTTTCTAGTTTTAGCCTGTGTTTTCATAAGTATTGTTAAAAGCAGCATTACCTCTGCTAAAATTGCGATCACCTACTGCATCTTTGGAGCCAACCCAGTTGTTCTGACTACAGATACTTCTTTCTTTTAGCTAGTGTCCTGTCTGGCTGTGTTAGCCATTTCAGGTTCTTTTCACTAAAGCTAAATGTATGTGTATTTTTCCTCCTGCATATGAAGTAATTTTGAATGTAACCTTCAGACTGCAACCCAAAATTGGGTCTAGTAATTTCTCTGTTTTGTTACCTCTTCATGCCTGCCTTCCTCCAAGCTGTCCATGTGAACAGTTGTACAGTGTCTTGTGATCAAGGTAGTAACTTTCCTGCATAAAATTTAAATTTACTATGTTGGTATTTTATTGAGAACCTGGAGAATGTTTGGTTTGCATACTTTTCTGTTTGTAGGTAACAAACTACCAGTTTTCCCCATTTTAGGTCCTCCTGAAGGCTTTAGTTATCTATTCCTTTGGATCAGTTTTATGGATGGAGAGAGGTTGGATCTGTGATAGGATTTGCAAGGCAGTTCATGTATTTACAAATCACACAGCTCATCTAAGGGCTTTCTTCTTAATGAAATAACTTAATTTGGTTTAAAGTGCTTGGTTTGATGCTGTGTTTTTACTTTGTTATTGAAATTTGTGCTTTACTACTCTTTATTTCCAAAATAGCAGGCTCTTGTGGCTAAATAATCCTTAAATCAGTAGCCCTGTAACATAACTCCCATCTTTTTTAAAAATAGGGATTCAGTCCTCTGTCAAGATACATGCTGTATTAAGTTTATTAATCCTAATTGATTTTCAGATGTTTTTATTCTAAAGACAGGAAAAATCCCTTTTTACAATTTAGAGGTTAATGGAGAATGGGAGTAAATGTTTAGTTAGTATTTCACATGGTACTACTGTGATTCTTTTCTTGCGCTGGGCAGTCAGTACAAGGTACTTGCAGGCAAATTCTCAGTTAAACAGGTTACAGGCTTACAGGAAAACTTTGGTAAAACAGTTGGAATTTGGTGTTTTCTTATGCAAGTTATATCATCAGTGACCTCATTTCTCTTGAAAATATATATATTTTTTTTTCCTAACACAGCATTTTTAATTCTGTTTCTTGAACATATGCATCACAAATGTCAATAGGAAAAAGGTTTTCATATAAAATATACCATCTTCATTTACAATCTCGAGACAGTGATTTTTTTCAGTATCAATATATATGTTTCATTGTTTTACTAGAGTTTATTAGCTCTTCTTAAGGCTTACCTAAAGATGTGTTGGTTAGAGCTATAGACTGTTACTGTTCTTTTCATTGAAGCATAATGTTAGGTTTTTACATTATCATCCACATATAATATAGTAGAAATTTTAAAACATCCAACCGTTTCCATCTAATTTGTGATGCTTATAGAATTAAAATATGGAATCTGCCGTGGACTTGCTCAGTCCTGCTGTTAGCGTGATTCAGGTGGATGTAACATTTAGAACAACACAAAGCAGCAACAACAGTGGAGTTCTGTTCCGTGTGGTTAGCTAAGCAAAAGAAAATTAGGGCTAACATTTACAGAAAATAAATTTATTTCTACACTTGAGATTTACCTTGACCAGTGTGTCAAAAACCTGAATATTTCTGTCTAATTTTGGCTGAAGATAATCAAGGGAAGACTTATGGTAATAAAAATAAAGATTTATAAATTTCAAAGATTTTGATGGTGATTTTAGGGGTATTTTCTTTCCTTGCTCCAGCAAGTAAGGCTTGTTTTCCTTAGTTCTATCTACATTGCTGAAGAACTAAAAAATGGTCATGCTTTTGTTTTAATGCATGGAAAATTTTACTTTAAATTTGCAAGTAAGCTATTTTTACTGTATGTTATTCTATTATTGTATAACATATATAAAAATGAGTCAGTAGCACAGCACAGTATTTTGGGAATTTAAACAGAAGTAATGGAGAGACTAAAAATATTAAGTTGAAGGCCAGTGGTGCCTCTTCTGGTGTGAACATGTTGAACGTGACTTGTATTTTCCTTATTTGCAGCTTGTTCAGTTGTACCCTGGTGTACAACATTTTCTATTCAGATGTGGTTTTATTTCTTTATTTTTTCCTTTCTTTTATCTTTTAATCCTTTTGTCTTAATTTCTGTATTTATTACTGAGATAATCTTTAGATATTTATTACTAAGATCATCTATATCTCTTTTTAGTTCTGTCTGGTTTTGCTTTTGTTGGTTTACTTCTCCCAATGCTGTTCCTCTACCTCCATTTCTCTTTCATAATTTAATTTCCTAGTCCCCTCTGTATCTGTTACTATTCTCTGTCACTTTTTCTCTTCCCAGCAGGGTCTGTGTCGAATGCTCCTCATCCGGGGGCCTCATGGGGCTGTACTAGCCGAGTTATAGCTCAGGTGGTTTGAAATTAGCAAGATTCTGTGCTTCAAATTCCTCTGTAAAATTAAAGCTACAGCACAGAGTCTTGTAAGTATGAAAATACTTTAATTCTAATATTTCAAACTGTCTGTCAATAGTAGACTGAATGTGTCCCTTTTGGTATTAATAAAGGAGGGTGTGTAAATTCAATAACTTGAGCAAGAACATTGTAAAACCTGAGGCTCTAACGGCAGCCCTGAAATCTGCTCCAGAGCTGTTTCAGAAGTTGTCCAAGTAGTTTTTATTTGTCATGTTGTCTTCAGTACCTTAGTAGCTTAGTTCTACACTGAAGAAACAGAAGAGGATCTGAAAGGAGTCTCCTTTGTCACAGTCTGTTCCCAAATACCACTTCCACGTTTCATAGGAGCACTCTTTAATGAGAACGCTAATACCGAACTGCAGAGCTGTTGGGAGGACATAGTCTTTGAGAACACAAGAATGAGGAGCCAGAGTTAGGGTGAGGGTCCATGTCGTTTAGTTTTCCATTTTGGACAATGGCCAGTATTAGATGTTTAAGGGAAAATAAAGTCTAACAGAGCAGTTACAATGTCATCTTTTTGCCAGTGTGTCCTTTTTCCCAGTATGTAGCTTATAGCAAATAAGTGATTAAGGAACGTTTGGATGAGTGGAGTAAGACTGGTATTATCAGTCCTCTGCAGCTTGTGTGTGATATCTGTGTATATGTGTACACGTGCACAGGCGTAAAGGGGGCTCTGTGGATTGGAAAGCAAAAGCTGCCAGTAATTTCCAGAAACACACTTTTCCTGTAAACTGATATATCCGATGCAGTAGCTAAAAATTATGGTTGAAATAAAATGAGTAACAATAAATTGTCAGCTCAAGAAACTCCAAGCTTTCAGTTCCTGGTGGCCATATAATTACGGAGGTCCAGAGTGCCGATTACCTGGTGCCAAGGTCAGCCTTCCTTAAGAGGCTGTTTAAAATCTTTCTAATATTTGAACTTCAAAATTAACAGGTTGTTTGGTTGTGGTTTTTTTCTTAATTATTCATGACAAGTGATTGTGGATTGAGTTACAGTCCTGATAGATTTGATTATTCATCACTGTTTGACTTTGCTTTAGCAGTGTTTTACAACTTCCAATTTTTGTTATTCTAAAAGTATGCTCATTATTGTAGTGCCTTCAAGAGAGCATTATTTTTTTAAGTTGCAGTAACATTAGACAGATCATCAGACAGAGCATCCTGCTTATCAGAGCAGGAATTGACAGATGTTCTGAGACAGTCTAAAAATTCTAACAATTTTAAATTTCTATTAACTTCTTGCTTATTTTGATTTCTAAGATAAATTTATTAATTTAAATCCGTTTTAAGTAAGCAATTGTTAGAAATTTTTAGATACCTTACTTCTGTCATATGCATTAGTTTATCTTGAAAATGCTTCTAGGTGGGTGTCTGAATAGTGAAAAATAGGCATACTTGGTTGTTTAGAGTCTGTATTGTATTTGTCAGACCCTCCTACAAGTTCTGTAAAATCACTTTGGTATTTGGCTTGATCTCAAAAATTTCACATCCCACAGGGACCAGGATTCAGTAATCACACGTAGAATCTTGGGATAGGAGAGGCTACCACTGCAGAGCCAAACTTAGAGAAAGTGAGGAGAATGGCTGGTACAGTGGCCTGACTGCCTCTTAGGAAACCTATTTTCAGGAGCAACCTCTGGGATCCTTCTCAGGTTAGTGGAGGATAGGAGTTCAACAAAGACAATGTTCTCTGACTCTCCTGGGAGACTAGTGCATACTGCACTCAATGCTCTTCCAAAAAGGGGTTGCAGATGCTAGATGTGTGATGTGGGTGGGACTTTGAGTTTTAAAATGGTATCCTGTGAGAAAACTGTGATTTTAAACTCTTTGCACTTCTGGATCAGCTCTTTCTGCTGTTTACCTTTCTTCACTTTTTCTTAGGTGGGAAGGGACAGTGAGGGACAGCTGATCCTCTAAGACTGGGGACCTTCCTGTGGCAAAAAAACAATAAAAATGTGAGTCCACCAAAAAGCTATAAGGACTATCTACAGAAATTTTAAGCTTTGGGTGATAGCTTCTTCTACACTGAAACTGCCTCACATGGGAATTTTCTGTCTTGCCTTTCTTCATTCCCTGCCCCCCCCTTGGTTTTTTTTTTAGATGGCCAATTTATTTATTTTTCCCTGTCTCTTCCCCTGTCTTGCTCAGCATTACAGCTGCAACATTTTTTGATCATTTTAAGTTTTATGCTCTTTCTTGTTTGTTTGTTTTTTCCAGTTATTGGTCTTGATGATATTATGGATGAAGAAGGAGTTAAAGAGAGTGGTAATGATACCATTGAGGACGATGAGCTTGTTTTACCTAACAGGAATTTGAGGAGCCGTTGTGAAGAACCGTCACTCACATCGCCAAGAAAATCACCACGTTTGATGGCACAAGGTGATCATTCAATAGATATGTGTGTTTGCATATTTGAAGTCCATTAGATTTTTATAATTCCATCCCACCCAACATTTATAAACTGAAAGTAAAGCTTTGCTATTTGGTTGTGTGAATTCAAGTACAGACACTTCCTTTTTTATACAATGCAGCTAGAAGTCAGTATCTGTAGGGTACTACTCAATTTGAATTCCTCTTTGATAAATATTTGATGTCTTCCTTATGGCCCGTGGTCCTTAAACTCATTTTTGAGATTTTAATCCTTTCACCTGCATCAGATTAGCACTGTGGTTCTTCACCAACAAAAGCATGTTGTATTTGCGTGGAATATTAGGTTAGCATGTCTCTTTATTTCCAATTAAAATTTTAATTCTATTTATTTTTATTTGTGTATTTTCTTTTTGTTTTAAACTAGGTTATAATAATTGCAGTCATAAAGTCTTTCATCAAAATATCTAAATACGCATAAGTATTGTAATCAAATATTTAAATTCTGTGTGGTAGCTAATTGATTGTGGTTAGGGTTCTTCTATCTTGTTGAACTGGTGGAGTTATTGACAGCTCTGCTTTTTCCTGCTAGTAGAGTAGGCTGAGTTAAAAAGATAAAATTACTTAATAGGGAAGTCAGAATTTAAATAAGAGCCTGTGGGACAAAGCTGGTAAATATGCTTTTTAAAAAGGCACTGGAATGTTTTCTTGTTTAGAAAATGTAAGAGATGTCAAGTGAGAATGTGACTGGCTCTCAAACTCATATACTGTGTTCTCTAAAAGCTTTGTAAACTTCACAGCTATACTTCTAACCACAATATAACTTGTGTGATTTTTTTCTTGAGGTAGAAGTTGTTGAGTGGAAGAAAAGTAGAGTGGGTTTTGATTGTCTTTTTGTCATCACTTCTGTTTTGTATATACTACTCAGAACTTTCATAGCCATTAGAATAATGAGTTTTTACATCCAAACTGCAGCAGTGTAAAATTGAAATGCAAGTAATTTATAACTTTTCAAAGTAGACAGCTGGGTGGTGTGGTGTGGTGGTGTTTGGGGTTTTTATTTGGGTTTTTTTGTGGTGGTGGGTTTTGGGGTTTTTTTTGTTATAAGTTTAGTAAACCACTAAGTTTTAAGTTCACTTTGTGTCCAGTAAGCTAAATCAGGCTAAATCAGTTCCTATTCTAGGTAAGTCTTGTATTTGCAAAAAACAGGATGCAGTATAGCTAAGACATTTTCTTTTTCCCTTCCTAGAACCAGTACGGAGTTTGCGACAGAGCACACTAGCCAAGCGTTCGAATGTTGCACCTCTTGTTAATACCAAGAAATCATCTGTAAAAAGTGGATCTGCTCCAAAAACCGGACAGAAACAAGAGAAAAGCCCAGCTAAAGAGGGAGATGTTGCTGCACCCTTGAAAGAGCAGCCTAAAGAAGTTAGGCGTAGTACAAGACGATCAGGACAGATAGAAGGAACTGCAGCAGCAGTAACAGCATCCCAAAGTAATACAAAATGTCTTCCTGGTCCTGAAGAGGTGAATGAAATAAAGTCTGAAACCCTTGAGCTGGCAAAAGTTGAGGAAACATCCCAAGAGTTAAGTTGTGCTAATTTAGCAGAAGCCTGTTCTCCTTCTCCTGGAGAAACAAAGGAAATAACAGAGGTTGCAACGAAGACTGAATCTGGGAACATTGAGTCAGTTTGTTCGGTATCTGCAGATACTGAAATTACTGCAGTTAAAAATGAAGCAAATGATGTGATTGACTCAGTGGGCTCTGAAACCTCTTTGGAAGAAAAGACTGAAAATAAAACAGAGGAATTGGAGAAGACAACAGAAGAGCATGATCAAAGTGGGGTAACTGGAAAAGCTAATGATCCATCTAGTGCTTGCGTGAATGCAAGTGAAATTTGTAAGACCTTTTCAAATTTGTCCAGCTCTGTAGAAGAGGGGGTTGATTGTAGTTTAGGTTCCCACAATGTGGAAGTTCCTGATGAAAATACATTGTCAGTAAAGGAATGCATAACAGAGCTTGTAGATGATGACCAGGGAGTGGAGAAAACTGTAACTTCATCTGAGAAACTATTGGACACTACAGAGTTTGATAATAAAGACTTGAAAAGCAAAGAGTTTACTTACACTGACCCAGGAAATAGCATTTTGGAAAACACTGTTCCTGACCAAACAAGCCCAAATGTACAGCAGCAGATTGGCGGTACTAAAGTAGAAGGCCCTGAGGCATCAAAATTTCAAGAGGATGATAAACAAATTAGCATGTCATCAAAATGTGAAAAGAATGTTAGGCCCCGGCATAGTAAATCTTTAATACAGGATAAGCAAAATCTGACTGCAGGTACTCGACAGAAATCAGGTACAGTGCAACAGGAAATAATGCGTTCAAGAACAAGAGCTGGTCTTACTGTATCAGGTCTTCACAGTCCATCTTCAGCAAGTCTGAAGCGGAATGCGGATGAGCAAGAGAGTCATCAGCATCCGAATAACCCAGTCAAAATTAGGAAGAAACAGTCTGATCTGGGTTTGAAAGCAAAGAGCTATGTTCCAGGGATAACTGTAAAAAAGCAGACCAATACAATGCTGAAGAAAATACCCCGAGTCCAGGCTTCTGGGCAAGTACAGAAGTCATCAATTCAAAGAGCAAGTGAGAAATCTCCTACTCATCAGAGTTGTTCTAAAGATACCCACCACTCCATGCACTCATTATCAGGGCATGTTTCAAATCTTGGTCAGAAGCAAGCCCCCCAGGGTCAGAAACACCAGGTTGCAACTGTGCTAAAAACAAACAGCTCCACAAAGGAAGAGGCAGAGACAAAAGATCCCCCTGTTGTAGAACATCTGAAGGAGGATGATAAAGAAAAAAACAAATCAAAAAGAATTGATAAGAATCTCCAACCTCGCCAGAGAAGAAGTAGCAGAAGTCTTTCACTTGATGAACCTCCGTTGTTCATTCCAGATAACATTTCAACTGTTAAACGGGAAGGCTTGGAACATACTTCTGCTAGTGAAAGCAAATATGTTTGGGTGCCCAACAAGCAGTGTGGCTTTTGCAAAAAGCCACATGGCAACAGGTGTGTGTGGCTTTGTGTCTGAAGAATTTATTGGTCTCAGAAGATAATTCTTTTCCTCTCTTATCAAATGTTTCATACCGCTGGTCCCAAACCAAAAAGGCATAGCCTTACAGTGGAAGCCTGCCTGTTATACTGTCAATTAATTTCCTTTGCACTCACACACTTTTTTTTTTGTCTTTTAAATAGAGCATTAGAAACTAGCTTGGCCAAAAATTTTTACTAGAAATATTTTATTATATGAGTACTTTTGATGAATGTGTGATTCTGCTATGCTGTTAAAATACGTACTTTAAACTTGACTTTTTTTTCATAGAAAAGAAATAAGATGTCTGTGTTCTAGATTATCATTTCCTTCTTTCCAGAGACCTCTTAAGTTGAAGGATCGCCATCAACCAAAAAAATCAAATAGATGTTTACATGTGACTCTTATCTGGTAGAAGTGTGATTCCAATAGAGATTCAGAGGTTTTTTTCAATTTGTATAATCACTGCTGTGAGGCTTTCATGTAACAGGAGTAATGAAGTAGTTGGGGGAGGGTAGGAAGAACATCAGTCTCAAAAAAACTCTATAAAACTTCCATGTGGGCATATCTGAAATTGCCTTTAACCTAATAATGAAGTTGCATCTGAAGTTGGTAACGTCCCTCTGTGACAACAGTTATTCTTCTACACTGTAAGTGAACTGAAAAAGGCCATTGGGTTCCTCTAATGAACTACCAATCTAAGAATAAGAATTCCTTTATTACCACTTCTTATTTTATGGATTTAATATTGAAATTTTTTTTTGTAGTTGCAGTTCTACATGCTAGTCCCCCCTTCCTTCCCACCCCCCATTTCAAATTGAAGACGTTTCTGATTAGTCCTTTGCCTGTGTGAGAGAAACTTTTAATAGTAATTTTCAGTGAGTGTGCTTTAGAACTCCATATATCAGAGTGAAATATGGAACAATTAACCTTTGGTGCCTGAGGTTTTTATAGCATTCATTTGTATCTAAGAAGAGCCCTTGTGAGTTTTATTGACTTATTATATTATATTTGGAAAACAAATATATTTGAAAAACAACCACATAAAATTTATTTACTGTGAAGCTATAGTAATTGCATTAATGTGGCCTATTAAAAGTCTTTTAATGCTAGGTTTGCCCTGCCTGGTTGGTGAGAATTGGCTCATTGAAGGGGTACTCAAACTTAGTTCTGTGTGTGGTTTTGTTTTCTTTTTGTTTTCTTTTTGTTTGTTTTTTTTTTAAATCCTTTTATTGTTAGTACTGTCCCTTTACCATTTGTGCCTCTGTAATACTGTTTAATTTTATGCAGCTTGCATTTAATTAGTTTTTTATCATCTCGTGTATTACCACAATGGTAGAAGTACATGGGTAGCCTGCATTTCAGTAAATCATTTAAATTCAGAAAGGCTGCTTCATGATATGAAAATGCTTCTGTGGATATTTTTAAAGCAAAATATGCATATTTGGGGTTTAAACTACTTGATATGTGTTAAAAATTCAGCTTTGAATTGAACTTGTCCCATTTTTCTTTGTGTGTTTGCTAACTTTTTAAGCATTCTATGGGTTTTCTTGTTCTGAATGTCTTGTTAAAATTCAGAAAGTCTTGATATTTAATACTAAGTGGATCTAACCACTGTATTGGGAAGATACTGCAGTGAGGCAGAACTAAATCTGCTAATTTTAGTTTATGAAGTCAAAGTAATGCTACAGAAGATATACATACTATGCATTGATACAGGATTAAATGCAACAAACCAATTTTGCATTGCCACCTCTTTCTGCTGCTAGAACAGTGCCACAGATGGTGATTACTGATACCCTCAACTTTGTAATGCCAGTCTTAAGACTTTTTGTTTTTTTTTTAATCTGTGTTACAAAACTGTTGACACAACCAGCAGTTTCAGTGGGAAAAGATCAGACTGGCTAAATGTAGAAAGATATTTAGTACACAAATATGGAATTCTTGTATATAGAATGTAACTGAGACATGCTAGTGGAGTGAGGAACCTAGCAGTATTGAGCCCCTTGCTTAACAACAGAAGACTTAAGACTGTCAGTCCAGCACTTTTTATTACCACTATTCTAAAAAATGAACTTTTTGTTCAAATTACTTTTGTAGTTGTATGCTACAAATAAAAACTCAAATCTTTCAGATTCACTTGATGTCATTAAGATCCAAGAGGAAGCAAAACTCCTATCTTGAGTGCCTTGGCATTTTGTACTTGTTTAATTATTGGTGCAAGAACAAGAAAACATTTTCAGTACAGTGCAAAAGAAAAAAAAAGCTTAACATGATAAATTTCACTTTTATCACTTGGAAGAACATCAAAACTATTGAAATTGACTGTAGTGATAAGGGTTTTTTAATTTGCTTTGTGGATTGCTTTTCAAGGAATTTTTGTTTCCTTTTGTAACAGCCTAGCTGGTCAGCCTGTTTCCTTTTTTTTCCCCCTGTTCATTTTACAGGAGATTCAAATATTGTGAAATGACAGTAAGTTCACCAAATATCAAAGGCAGAGCTAAGATCTGAAACAACATGTGTTTTCATATCCTGCTTTATCATTACTTAAACTTTGGAAATTTTTATCAATGCTGTGGTACAAATTACTTGTAGAAAAAGAAGTTGAACTGCAGTTCCAGCCCCCAGGTGGGAAATAATGTGCATAAGAGCCTTGCAGCATGTCATGTTAATGAAACACATCTGGAATTCAGGCTGCAAAATAGTAGTCACTTGAACCTTTTTGTATTCCCTACAATAAATGCAAAGCTGCTAACCTGTTGTTAATGTAATACTAAGCTTGGAAAATTGATTCAGGTTGAAGATAATGTGTGGAGGTAGTTTCATCAGCTTTGTTTGTGTACAGAATCCCCAAAGGGGGATGCTCGTGTAGGCCTTTCACAGCCCCAGAGTAATCTTACTGTGCCTGTTAGAAGAACAGTTTTATTTCAGAATCGGCACCTGACAAATGGAGTCAATTTATATCTTTAGAAATACATGCAATAATTTGCTGCATGCAAACTCAAAGTGTGCTTAGCCTTGCACTGCAGGTGATAGATACCGCAGATTTGGCTGAGAAGGAAGGAGTCCTTTTCTAAAAACATGGGACTTGCATGATCAAAGAAGTTTACAAGTTATAACGTGTCTTGCTTTGTAAGAGGCATGCCTGTTTTTTTCTGTTAATAGATTGTCATTCTTTGGCACCTGAGCTTTGAACAATGACTATTCATGCTCTGTTTTCAACTGGTCTTGATGCTTATAAGCTGGAACCAACATAGCTGTTTTGTATATCTTCATTACCTGGCGAGTGGGTGGTCAATGTTTGGCTTTAGGACTAAACTGTTTTAGTCTGTTTGCTTGATGTATTGTGTTGATCCCCATTCAGAGATTTACCTTTGCAACATAACTGAAATAATTTCATACAAAATCTAAACCCTATGTTTCTGGGCAAGTCAGATAATTATGACGTAACTTCTTGTATTTACTAATTTTTCAGCACATCTGAAACTTTTTTTTTCAGTGCAAAGTTTGAATTATTGTTGTTACTCACTATAGTATTGCTTTCAACATTAGACTTTGCCGTTGTGTTCCGGTATTGCTGTCAGATGTTTTCTCATCAGCTAATAACATAAATCAAACGCATAAATTTTCATTCCTCTATCTATAGATGAAACATGAATATGTATGGATATGCATATCACATAGAAAAATGTTACAGACTGAAGTTACTACCTCAACTTCTTAATGAGTTCAAGTGATGCTGAAAATATTAAGCTTTGTCACAAACAATAGTTGATTTCCCTATAGACAGATTGAAGATCTTTGAAGATAGTTGAAGAAAAAACTAATACTTAATTTCTTGGCATAGAGCTAGACAAAGATGGTAGCTCTGCAGACATTGAGAAATCTGCTAATGTAAGATTTCTTCTCGTATAGCATCCTTCTGCTGTAAGGGCTTGTACTATAGATTTCTCCAGTTTTCACTTCTCTGCAGGCTGGAGGGCTGAACTCGTTCCTTTCTTGTACAGATAGACAAAACTGAACTGATGTTTTGCAGATTGTCTCCCTTGTCTTCTCTCTGTCTTGTTTAATAGAAGAAGTTCCACCAGTTTCTGATTAATAATTTATAGTACATAACTTGAGATATTCTGTTTTGAAGCAAATTTTCTAGAAAGCATTATATCACGAGGGAAGTTTGTAGCTTTAATTTGTGGACGGTGACTTCCTCTTTTGATTTCTACAATTCTAGTAGGGGTTTTTTAATAGGATGTGGGAGTTTGGGCGTTCTCTTTTCTTGTTGTTTTGTGTTTTTTTTTTTTTCTGTTTGTTTTTGTTTTGTTGTTGCTTGGGATTTGATCATGCAGTTTGTGTGGTCAGACACAAACTGGCCTTCTCAGAGGTCGCAGAAAAATTAAGTGATGCAGGACCAGAGTTTTACTTAGGGTCTTCTTTTTCCCCACATTTCAACTCTGCTTTAATATAGAGGAAAAGTTAGTAATATTGTAAAAGGCAATTAGTTGGAAAGTGCAGGAGCTGATTTAGCAAAGATACTGTATTCCTGACCTCTTGCATACACATAGTCACTAAAAAGTTTCTGAATAACTGTAATACAGAAAAGTACTTTGGCTGATGGATGAAGTTTAAAAAAAAAATCTGAAAACATTTTTCCCGTATTAAAGGTTATTATTAGGACATTTGTTTTTTGAAAAGAGTGCTAATACTTCAGTAAACTATTTTGGAACCAGGTGATCATATAATTTGCACAGCCAGTATAAAAGACAATGGTTGAGGAAGGAGATTAAGGCTCCAAACTTACAACCACCTTTAAGTTACATGTGCATGTTTTTTTAAGGGTGGATGCATATACAGCAAATGAATCATTGTTGTGACAACATTCTTCACAAGAAACAGTAATTAGAATAATTATGATGCCTTAGTTCTAGTACACGTTCATTGAATAGTATGTTAAACAGCAGATTATGCAAGATGCCATCAGTTCAGAGTCTTGGATGATGCTTTAAGTTTTCTGCCTCTGTTAGTGCTTTCTTCAACTGTGAAAAGCCTTGCAACATTAAAAGATGTCATCCATGTCCACCCACAGCTGTAGCAAAAATGAATGACAGTATAAACAAAATGGCATTGTAATGTATAATTAATGAATGGAAGGACTCCACTGTGTTTTATATTTACAGCCGTATAATTTTATTAGTAGATTTTTATATGCATTATCTTACTATGCTGCAGTATTGGTAGGATTATTATTAATACCAGTACCATTAGGGAATCAGGCAAATGGATAGCATGAGTTGTCTAATACATAGTTTTATGAAGTATGTGTAGATATATGCAGTTTGTAGAACGTACTATCCTGATCCAGCAAGATGCAACATGTGGGTAGAATCCACTGGTAATGGAGCTTCCCTTAATGATTTTGTTGTTGTTGTTACAGATTTGTGGTTAATGTTAGGAGATGTACTGTACCCATTTTTTTCAGGGTTTTGGGAAGTTCAATGATTTTGGGTTTTCTGTTGTTGGGCACGTTTCATGCATTCAGCTTTAGTTCGAAGATCATAGGGTTGCTTGTCTCCCTGCTTGCTTTCTTACTGGAGAGGTTCATGTAACATGAAAAAAAACAAAATTATGCCTTTAAGGAAAAAAGAAACTTAAATTACATATAAGATGGGTTACTGAAATTTAACACTTAGGAGTGATCTTGCAGTGTCTTTTTCCTGTGATGCAAATTCCGTGTAAAGAGATCTGCTGATAGTGTTTCTTTGAAGTAGGTTGTTCTTGTTTCTAGAAGAACAAAACCTGAAAAATCGTGTCACCTGTGTTAGACTTGTACAAAAAGCAAACAAGAGAAACTGCTGGTGTATATGTGCTCTGACAAGGTAGTGCAGTTTTTTTGTTGGCAAACGCTCGTTTCACTTGAGCTTTGAATTGAGCCTGTCCTACATCACTGATGTGGAATATAGGCTCTGCTAAAGCTGCCGCGAATACCTTCTCTAGTAGTAACACCTGGACTAGCTGAAGGAGGAACAGTTGCCTCCGTGCAGTGTCTCTGCTTTAACGTTGGCTGGACTGGAGCATCAGTGCAGCTGAGACACAGTTGTAACGTTAACGCAAGTTTACAGCAGGTTTTACAGAAGATTGGTGAACAGTGCCATTAAGGGGGGGGAAATGCAGATGTGGGATGTGCTTTAAATACTTGTCCTTAAAAAGTGGGTGAAGAGTGGTCTTACTCCTCTTAGGTGAGTTCAGGGTTAGGGTGTTGTTTCGAATAGTTTTCAGTTTAGCTCTTTTTTAAGATTTGAGCCCTGTTGCAGTGTTTTCCCTATGCTATGTACCACAAATGCAAAGGACCAAAGAGAGGCAATTATTTCTGAAGTAAATGATTTTCTGTGGCAACGCACCTTATGTTATTAATTAATCTTAAAATGCTGATCCCTGGCCCGCACTGAACTATTCTGACAGCTCCCAATTTTTTGTCTTTTATTTTACTTGTAATTATAGCTTTACAATGAATAATTGTTTTATGAATAAGATGGTTTCTGCCCATTTTACTTGCAAAAATCTTATTTCATAGTAATGGATTTCTCTGGAAACTTTCTTTTTTTACATAATTGAATGTATTTAATTTTAAAACATGGCCTGTATATTTTGAAAATAAGTCATCCAAGCCTGAGTTTTTCATCTAACAGATTAATTTAATTTACTACAAATAACATCTCCGAAATCCTAAGAGAGACTGTGGAAGGTTTGCATTAATTATTACCTCTCTCTTTATGTATCATCTATTACTTTCTGATTTTAAGGTGCATCTTTTCATGCCGATGTGTGGACTACCAACAGGATTCTTTAAAGGAACGAAACAATAACGTACTCTGTGCAGAGGTCCCAATGAACTATAGTACTGTCTGCTGTCACCTGTCAGCTATTTTTAGATTTTTCTTAAAAAAAAATTTTGGTTTTATATTAAAGTCCAGTGAAAGCACTTCTGTTACTGAATGTGGCATGATTTAATATTTTAAAACACGTTTCTTTCTCTTTCAGCTTTACATCTTCCAATCCAGCCTTACAACATGGGTAGAACTCCTGCACTTCAAACTTGAAGCAATCTACAGTCAGAAACTTTGGTGTTTTAATAGTCCAAGAGATCAGAACCTCTTCAGTCACAACTCTGACAGCTGTGCAAGAGGACATCTTTGATCCTTCAAGCCAGGCTTCAGTTTCACTTGACTCCTCTTTTTAGTCTTTGAGCATTGCCCGTTACCCAATTATAATTGCTGTTAAAAATCATAATTGTGTTTTGTGTGCAGATGAGTGAAACAGATAAATATGTAAAAGTGGCCTTATGGTAAAAAGGATTATTTACATTACTGATATCAAAATCAGTATGTTCTCTCCCAGCCTTAGAAGTTGCAGTCTTGCAGTTGACTAGTGTGAAAATACTAGTAGAAATAGTGAATTTTTTAGGCAGGCAGCACCAGTATTTTTATTACCATTTTGTTTAAGCAAGACAATTGTAAACACTGCATTCTGTTTTATAGTACAGGCTTCATGGACATTTCCAGATTCTCTTTGTAGTCTTAGTTTCTGAATCCTGAATTCTGAAGTTTTATTGTGTGTGTTTAAATATAGCGTAATTGAAACCTTCTTTTGAAGACTGGAATGAAGCCAAATGGATATTCTGTCTTCAGTAATTTGCTTTAAGATCACTTGAATGACATCTGTCCATCTAGGTATATATTCTTAGTGAAGAATGAACTTTCCTGAGCTGAATTCATTGTAGGGTTTTTTTAGTACTACTTTCTTTTTTTTTTTTTATTATAGACCTGAAAATAAAGATGTAAGACTGGATGCCTATCCTGGTGCTTTACTTATATCATACACCATCTCTATTGCCCACTTACTATGTGTGAGCTAAGCTGAAAAATTCCATGTGCTGTCAATTTAAACTTGAAGATGTGCAGCATCTTGTGTATTTTAGTCTCTGGTGTTAATTTCTTCTGCAAATTTAACCCATTTTCTAAATATTAATCAAAATTTTGTTTTGGTTGCTAAAGGTTGCAATCTGCCTTGCTCATTTAACAAATCAGTCTCCAGTGCCTGAATTTACAAACTAGGGAAAAAATACATATATTTTTAATAAAAATTAAAGTAGTAGCAGTTGTGGTTTCAAGACGGTGTATTCTTGGTTTCCTTCTATATTTACCCAAAAGGCATTCATTCATCAGTATACCAAAATATCCTTTAAGCAAGAAGCGCTTGACTGTATGTCTCATTTCAGCTCTGCAGAAAATCTTATGTTTGGAATTTTTGTAACCACTTTCAGTGTTCCCAAAGCTTTACTAATATTTTCTTGCAGTGGTACAAGTTGTATCCTATGTAAAGCATTCTCTTGTGGATCCTTGCAGTTGTGAAATAGGCACTCACGCTGTATTTCTTGTTATCACGTGTTTGGCTCTAGGTTCTCAGAAAGGAGCAATCATTCTTTGTGTTGAAGTCCCATCGCTTCTCTCTTGTTTTCCTGTTGTGTTTATGAATGCTATGGTATTGCTCTGGTAAAACCATCAGAAGCAGTTGTCTCCTAATGTTACCTTTCTTGTATCTTCACTTTGCTGGAATGTGGATCTGAAAAGATCGAGATACTGACAAAATGTGAAGGAACCTCTGCGTTCCTAACTGAAACATATTAAATGGACAGATACTGTTTGCTAGTGTAGTGATAAGTAATACCATAAATGTACTTGCAGCTCAGAAAAAAAGAAAATTAAAAATGAGGAGAAGTCTTCTTCACAAACTAGATTAAAAAGTGTTTTCTTAAAATCTAGCAAACAGCATCATAGGGTAGTGAAGCTGGAAATGACCTTTTTCTCAAACTGCTGGAGCTTTAAAACTTCTCAGACTCATTTTGCATCAAAAGACTATTTACTTCAGCAGAATTTTATCCTGATTTATTTTGGGTAGGCAAGGATGGAACATAAAGCCACAATATTTTCTTCTGTTCTTCTCTTGTTTCAAACATCTGCTGTTAGACAGTAAGAATTTCCATCTCTTGAGATACCAGTAGTTCTTGAATACAATACCTGCATCAAGCCATCTGGAGTGTTCACTTACAGTTCTGGAGAATGAGAGTTCCTCTAAGCATGTTTTGCAATATTTAGATGGTTTTGCCAAGTAGGTAAGTCAGCAGATAGCAGATCCTAGCCTGAATAGGAACATACATAAGTTAGGAATCATTTTCCTTAAAATCATCTTACAAAAGAGATTTATAGGATATTAGATTTAAAGAAACAGGGTTTGCATGTCAGTGCATTTAGCTTGTTGAATACATTGCTGAACCAACCAGCATTTCATGAATTACTTTTAAAATCAGGTCTGTCTTCTATGGAATTTAAAACCTAGTAATTAAGTAAATAATTTTTCAGTATTAACAAAGAACTCACAATTTTTATAACACACTAGCAGTCTTTCTGGATTTTCTTCATCCAGACAACATATATAATATAGTTTATATAAGTATAAAACAAAAAGCCAGAAGATACAAAAGGGGAAGGGGAATGTAAGTGGATAATGCAAGAGATCTTCTACATCATTTGAAAGTAGTTCTTTAGTAATGATACCAGGTTTATTATTGTAAGAAAGGATTGTAAAAAATAATTACTATCATGTAAGTCTCCTGAAATAGATTTATTGAGGTGTTTAACCTGTGTAACTTTGAAATCCCACATCCTTCCCAAATAGTGCAGTTAGGTACTAGTGACAACTAAGGAAGTTTTCAAAACGCTTCCACAAAATAGTCAGAAATTATGGCTTTATTTTAGACCGAGTGATCTTTACGACACTTTGAAAATACTATCTGTACCTGAAGTTACTTTTACTTTTAAAATAATGAAGCAGTTGAAGTGACTCTGAAATGAAAGGTGTGCTTTAAATGATAACCATATTGGTGTTGAAACATCCTTTAAATAACTGTGAGCTCTGAATACAAGAGCTGAGCAACACAGAAGTGGCATGTACCTTATTTAAAACAACCAAACCAGTCACTGCAAGCTAGACAGATGGAGTTGGCAGCCAAATTCCTGGCTCCATCTTCACCAGTAATGAGAATAAAAAGAAACTTTCTGGAAATAATTCAGTAATAATGGTCTAAGGAATGTGATGTAAAAGACCAACTATATAGCTTGATGTTTCTGCGCTTGTCATATTTGTCAAAATGCTTAAACATCTCTCTTACTGCTGTGGAAGATTGCAGTTGTTGATATGTTTCTGCTGTAAGGATGATGATCATATTTGAAGGAAAGCAAGGATAATACGATCTTGCAAGAAAATTTTCAAGTCTTTTCAAACACGAGTTTACTGGCTTTGGTGGTGGTTTTTTGGGGGTTGGGGTTTTTTTGGTTTAGATTCCTATCAATTTTTTTTTTTAATACTAGTCTGAAAAAAATCCTGTTAGTAGGATTTTGGGGCAGGTTACAGAAATACAATGAGGTTATGATAGTCTCTTGGACTACTGCAAAAGGCAAAAAGCAAAAAGGCCAAAAAAAAAATTTCTTGGGAAGATCATACCATGTCGTAAGGCTGGAGATGGATGTAAAGCTACAAAGAAACTCAGTTACCAGGTAAGAACGGATTGTTGAGATGCACAAAACAGAACAAGTATGGTACGTTCTGCTGAAGCTGTTGTATCTTCTTTCGTAGTCTATACGCTGACTTATGTCTTACTTTGTTTTCAGGTTTATGGTAGGCTGTGGTAGATGTGATGATTGGTTTCATGGTGATTGTGTTGGACTGAGTCTTTCTCAAGCGCAGCAGATGGGCGAAGAAGATAAAGAATATGTGTGTGTGAAATGCTGTGCTGAAGAAGACAAAAAAATGGAGTGTTTTGATCAAAGTGTACCAGATACTCAAGTGAAACTTGAAATCCATAGAGAAGAAAAAGCAATGGAGTGTGAAAAACTGGGCACGTCAAAGCAAACACCTACTTGTAATCTAAATGTACCAACTGAAAAAACAAAGCAAATGGAGGACGCTGGGAAGCACAAAGTCAAAATCTTCAGACGGGTGAGTCTTATTTAATGCTTAAAGTTCTGTTAATTATTGGGGGTTATTATAGAAGGAGTTTCCTCCTAATCCCCTGCCATTTAAAACACTATGTTTCAAACATTTTTGTGAATCTAGCTTAAAACTTCTCCATTATTATTTTCCGAGTTACTTCATGTTCTAACTGGCTTGACTCTTTTGAGATGTTACTGCTAAACTCCACTTACATTGAGCAGGATTATGCGCCTGTCATAGGCTGGTGTGTATATACATATAGGTGTGTATAGAAATGGTGAAGAACTTTTTGCATTTGTCTTACAGATTTCTAAACACTTTCACAGGACTGTCTGATAAATCTGTCTGTCCTGGTTTCAGCTGGGATAGAGTTAATTGTCTTCCTAGTAGCTGGTACAGTGTTATGTGTTGAGTTCAGTATGAGAACAATGTTGATAACACTGATGTTTTCAGTTGTTGCCAAGTAGTGTTTAGTCTAAAGTCAAGGATCTTTCAGCTTCTGATGCCCAGCCAGCGAGAAGGGTGGAGGGACACAAGGAGCTGGGAGGGGACACAGCCAGGACAGCTGACCCGAACTGGCCAAAGGGATGTTCCATACCATGTGACGTCATGCCCAGTATATAAACTGGGGGGAGTGGGGGCGGGGGGATCACCGCTTGGGGACTAACTGGGCATCGATCAGTGGGTGGTGAGCAATTGCACTGTGCATCACTTGTTTTGTATATTCTAATTCTTTTATTATTACTATTGTCATTTTATTATTGTTATCGTTATCATTATTATTTTCTTCCTTTCTGCTCTATTAAACCATTCTTATCTCAACCCACGAGTTTTACTTCTTTTCCCGATTCTCTCCCCCATCCCACTGGGTGGGGGGGAGTGAGTGAGTGGCTGCGTGGTGCTGAGTTGCTGCCTGGGGTTAAACCACAATGCTGTCGATTTGCTGTATGATATAAAATGTAGATCTTTTAAATATCTGTAAAACCATATGAAAACAGCATTTTAGTTTTGATTGTTTTAGCTTCAGATTGTATGTAGAAGAAAATGCCTAACATTTTAATTAGGGCCTTTCTACTGTCTTTGTGTCTCATTTTACTAACCAAAGCATAATTTGCAAGAGTAGTGAGATGTTTTTATTAACGATTCTTTAGAGTCTTTTAGTACATGGCATCGTATTCGTCATAACTTCATCATCAGTAACCCTTTTTGTCGTATTTCTGAGTAGTAGTATTGTAATTCTGACATGTAAGCTGTTCTGTTTAATTTTGGTTTACATGTGCTTTCTAAACAAGTATTCCTGTGGATATATGGCTAAAACTGGTTAAGGGGTGTTCACTGGTATCCCTGACCTTTTAAAATAACTGAAAACATAGCAGTTTTCAACATAGAGCTTAACTGCAGCTGTCTTCGGCCAATATTTCAAAGAGATTGTTAAGCAATACTTGGCAGTAATTTGGGATATTGTTCAGTAACTTTTTAGAAAATATTATACGATGGTGCATACATCCAGGGAATTCATTATACAGTATACTTAAAAAAAAAAAAAAGGGGGTGGGGGGGAATGTGTGGTAATTATGTAATGGTTCATTGTAGCGTTCAGTAGCGTGCTAACATGTGTAAATGTTTATTTCAGGAATCTGGTGATGGGAAGAACTTGTCAGACTCCAGAGACGTGGATACTAAAAAAGGGCAACATGTTCCTGCTCGAAAAGGATCACAAACTGCTGTAATTCCTCGGCGGTCCCCTGAAGATAAAAATGAAAAAATAAGTAAAGAATCTCTTAGTGTGGTTGAAAGGTCCACAAAATCAGGTAGTGAGTTTTGATGAAGTATTCTACCCTCTAATTCAGATTTACGTACAGTGAATTGTGGTTACTTTCCTTATAGTATCAGTTTTTCAAACCACATTCCATAGTGCAAGTGGTGATGATCTGAAGAGCAGTTTGTTCCCATGATGTTTATGATCTTTATTTCTAATTTCTTTTAAAATTTTATTTAGCAGGTAAATGTTTCCTGGGTAGATGTGTGTGTGTGTGAGTGTTTCCTGTTTGAGTAGTAGATGATGCTCATGTAATCAAGAATGGGAGAAAAAGTACAGAAAGACATTTATGTATTAAACTTTATTTCACATTGCAGAACACTTTGATGAAATACTCTTCCATGAAATACTTAATGTATCTAGAAGTGTTTTAATTGCTATATAGATTATACTTTCACTTACTGATGTCTTTTGCACAAATTGACAAATAATTGTATCAACTCATTTCAAAGGGCAACATTATATTGCACACTGAGCCATCAGATTCTCATCTAAATTTTATTCGAAAGGTTGAAGGGACATATTTCCTCTCCCAGCAACCTCTGTCCCCTCCCCAGCTCCCTTCCAGGAAGCTTTATTCTTTCAAGGTCATGGTAGTATGAAATTCTTGTCATTTGGGACTGAAATCTCAGCAGCCAAGCTAGTGAGATTTTGTGTGAGAACTGTGTCTTTAACTCCTAAACTCAAGCTTTGAATACTTGTCTAAAAAAAAAAATAAAATCAGCTCTTCTGGCCTTCTGCCAATGCTGATGTATTCTAGAAACTCTTATTGGTAGAAGAAAACAATTGAAAATCTTAGGGTTAAATGTAAATCTAAATGTAAGGATTTTATACTGAATGGTATCTTTTAGACTTCAAATACCTTGTTGTTCAACTTTGAAATTCTGAGTCACAAAATAATTGACATCCTTTCAAACTGCAAATTGCGTGGAGTGAAATGAGTCTTTGGCATCCGTGAAATAATTTAATTGTTCTAAAATATATTAATTGAACGAGGAGATGACAAAAAGATTTTTACAGGGACGATTTCAGAATAGAAGTTAATCTAAAAATCATTTTTAAACAGTGAAGGCTTGGCAGTCTCATTTAGGACAATTAGCATAAAATTGTTAAGCAGCACATTTGTCTTAAGAGATTAAGTGCTTTGAATTATGCTTACAATGGCATTGTTTATTGCTGATCTTGCCCTTCACTTCCTTGATATGGACTCATTTCAGGTGGTTGAAACTTTGCCAAAATGTTGCTGGTGTGTGGAGGTTTTCCATTTCCCCTAACCCCCTCAGGCTACGTTTTTTGAAAGGTTTTGGTCCAGTTCTTCATCCTCCTGAGGAGGATGTGAGCAAAAAACTGGATTGAGCAAATAAAAGCTTTATTAGAACTGGTTTACTTAACAAGCCTAGCATATGAATACTTTAGGTCACAGTGCAGAATGGCAAAGAGCTGTCTCGGGTCTGTACCGCCTTGCTGGTGAGGAAGGGGAAATCGCTAATTTTGACAGGGGTCATAGTCACATTAATGAGAGAGCTGACGATCCAACCACTTGGCCTGCCCAACACAAAAGAAAATCCGTCTATTTATAGCTACTTGAAAACGTAGTTAGTTTGCTTCTGGTATTAATGCATTTTAAGTTGCACTCAGTAGGTGAAAGTAATAATAAAGAAATACTTGTTTTTACCACCAAACGCTCAAATTGGGTCTGTATCAGTCTTCAATTTGTTTCTTTTTTTAGAGTAGAAATTGAATAAATAAATATTGTTTATTTCCCATTGCTTTCAAAAATAGAAGGCTACTGCTCTAAATTAGTGACATGTTCACATGCTGAGGAATTTGGGTTTTTTGCTTTAATGATTTTAATTTGATTAGGAATTTCCATGATTTGTATTATTTATGACACAAACCTTATAATGGCCTTGTTTAAGAGTGTCTGTTAACTGAATCAGATGCTGCAATGATTTTAATTGAAATAATTTTGATGGCTAATAGATACAGAAATGCTAAGTTTAATGAAAAACACTATTTTAAAGTAAAGTTTAATATGCTTATAATATGTGCTTCCAGGTATATTATTTCTCAGTTTCCTCATTGAAAAATTAATCTGTGCTATTACAAAAATTCAGAGTCAAAAATCCTACTTAAGATCAAGCTAATAAGCACTGGTCGTCTTGGTTCAGTGTAGAAGAAAATACCTTAAGTCAAAGGGCAAAAGTCTTGTTTGTTTCTGCTAAGGAAGTTTTTTCTGGAGTAATCTGTGTAATACAGAATCCAAACTAAACAGGAAGAAAACCCAACCACCCACCCTGTGAGTCCATTCCTTGTCCTCGAAGATCAGTTCTTAGCAGTTTAAAAATAAAATTTCATGACCTCCAGCAACAGTAGAAGTTCATAGCAGTGGCTTGAGTAGTTTACAATTTTTAACTCCATGTGTTTTGATAGGTGTTCATGAGAAACAAGAAATTAAGAAAAAGAAAAATGAGAAAGGATCCATTAGTGCAACACACCTGCCAGCTGTGCCAGCTTCCAAACCTTCTGCTGATCAGATAAGACAAAGTGTCAAGCAGTCTCTTAAGGAAATTCTGATGAAAAGGTAAAGATATATTAAATGAAATTATTAATTTGTGATTGTAATTATTTTTTTTTGGAAGGCAGAGAAAAAAAATACTAATTATTTGGAGGCATTTGGTGATTTTTGCCCTTGTGTTCTCTCACAGATTGACAGACTCCAGTTTAAAGATTCCTGAGGAGAGAGCAGCAAAAGTTGCCACAAGGATTGAAAGAGAGCTGTTTTCTTTTTTTCGGGATACTGACTCGAAGTATAAGAACAAATACAGAAGTTTAATGTTCAATCTAAAAGATCCTAAAAATAACGTATGTATTATTTGTCTGTTGTGCTTTACAGAGATCCTTTATTTGCTATAGATTAAAGGAACAGTCTTCTATGTAGACACATTAATCCTTTCACAATTTATCCTGTTTGTTTTTTGGGTTTTTTTTGTAGGTTTCTTCATCTCTTTGATGTTGTTTGTCCTCTTGTGCACTCAGTGTTCTCTGTGTTCTTTTTTACTTGTTCCCCATCATTAATTCTTCAACTCCTTGCTCCCAGTGTACTGGAGTATAGTGGGGTTTCAACGTGTAGTGGCTATAGCTTGCCTAATTTAAGTGTTTGTCTTTACCACTGATCTGTTGTTTGGGTGTCCTTGTGCCCCCCCCCAACACTTTGCTGCTTACTGCACTTGGTTTTGTTTCTGTCCAGCGGCTTGTCTCACTGTGCTTTTTCATACCCAGATTTCTCAAGCCTGGTCTTCACTCTTTTCTGCTTTCTATGAGCCCATTATTCAACATCATACTCGCCCTCTCAACTTCTGTTTTTTGTCTTTTTATCAGTTATTCTGATCAAGTTGCCTTGTCTATAGTATTTTACTATTACAATTAGCCAACTGTAAATTATACAGACAGGCTAACTTCTGTCACCAGCTTCTCTTTGCTCATACTGCTAAATTATGTAGGTTTTTTTTACCCTAGGAATTCAGTTCAGTCAGTCAAGAAGCATAGACATCCTCTTTAATACTAGCTTCTTTCTGCTGTGTAATACAGGGGATTTGCACTTTTTAAAAAAAAAAAAAAAGTCCGAGTTACTGCTGCAACGGGCATAAACTCACTTTCTTCTTTGGAACAACAGTTAATTATACATTTGACCCTTAAGGGTTTATGTAGATACATTCTGTTATGTAGAATAAATGGAACTCTGGAATTAAGCTTTTTATGTTATGAGACCCAGTACCGCTTCCTGCAGTGGGAGAGACTTACAAAACCACATGATCCGTATAGCTGTACAGGGTACATTGTATGTTGCTTCTCTGCTTTGTTTCCTGCTGCGAGCTGTTTTTGTCTTGATAGCAATAGTTAACTTTTCTTCTTTCTTCTAGATATTATTTAAGAAAGTACTGAAAGGAGAGGTTACTCCAGACCATCTAATAAAAATGAGCCCAGAAGAACTGGCTTCCAAAGAACTGGCTGCTTGGAGACAGAGAGAAAACAGACACGTAAGATTTGTCAACTTACGTTGTTTAGTTGACTGCCTAAGCATATTTAACTTCTGTTTTCAGGTTAAGTGTATGTAGAAAGAACAGAATGCATGTTGCACAAAGCAACTCTGACTAATTGGGAGGATCTCTGTGATTTATTTAGTATTCAAAACCCAAAGGGGTTGTTAGGACAGAAGTGAAAGAAGTGTAGTGAATTCCTGAAAGGGGGAAACCATGGATTTTCCTTTGCTGTGCAGCTTTGCTGCTGCTTGGTCTTTCTTTCTTCTGTCTCAAGAGTGAAGGCTTCTTTGTCGTTATTTCCAACAAGATTTTAAAGCTCTAGCTAGAGCTTTATAAACACCAGTTTCCTAAATAGGGAGAGAGATCTCTTTGGACAAACCAAACTGAACTGGTGTGGTTTATAACTTACATACTGATGGAGCATGACGATTCACCCACTGAGAAGTAAACCTGAAGCTGAAAACCTGATCTGCCAGTCTGAAAAGCAGTCTAAAGGCAAAATAAAACCCCCAAACCCCAACAAAACGTAGGAAGTTTATTACGTTAGTTTGAGCATTACTTTTCTTGAAACAGAAAGTCAAACTCCATTTAAGCTGTGTTAACACTTTAGAAGGAGAAGCAGGAATATGAGGAGCTGTATTATTTTTATAGAAAATGCCTTTTTCTTAGATATTACCCTGTTTGTTGGGCAGTTTGTCTGATGATAGTTAACTGCAGCAGCTTAGAAATGTCCAGTTTACAGCATCAAGTTTTCTAGTTTACAAAATCTGGATTTATGTTGGCAGAATCTTTGGTATTTATATGCCACTTCATAGAAGTGAAAGGCACAAAATTTGGGTAGTGTTAACTGGTATGCATTTTGTGTTTGGGTCTTATGATACTAGGAATTGTGGGTTATATCAGATGACTTGCGATAAAAAATTAATGAGTAGGTAGTGTAACATAGAATAGATGGAAATTCATCCTCTTGAATTCTGTGTGCTCCGAATGAAAGTAAGTTCAGTGATAACTGATTCAGTACAGTGGGATGCTGTTTTAGAGAGTGCAATTTGCATTGCAACATTAATTATTCCTGGTTTTTCCCCCCTTTCTTTGCATAAGGCGACTAGACCTGTTTATGAATCATGACAACTTTTTGCTAGTCTCTATGCAAAAACAGTTGTTGAATTATTCTATTTTCTCAAAGTCGTTTTGAGGACCTAGAAAGGCATATGAAAAGTTTGTTTATTCTGTAGCTATCACCTTTAGCTCTTGGAAAATCAGAATCACCCATCTTTAAATTTAGTGTTGAAGGTCTTCTGTATCACTTGTTCAAATACGTGCCTGATGAGTGCTTGCTGCACTCTACGTGAAGTTAGACTGGCTGCTTGTGCGTTTGCTTCATGAAATTACTTGACACTTGCAAAATAAGAATGTGTTCTTTTTTCTCCAGAGTTTCCTAATTGCAATCCTATTTTCTGTTGTTATATTTGTGGATTTCCAGATTTTATTGTATGTAAGTAAATATACGTCACTTCCTGTTTTTACAGACAATTGAAATGATTGAGAAAGAACAGAGAGAAGTTGAAAGAAGACCTATCACAAAAATTACTCACAAAGGAGAAATAGAAATTGAAAGTGAAACACCAATAAAGGAACAAGAAGAAGTCATGGAAATTCAGGTGGAAAAGAAAACGTGGCAACACAGTGTATTTAGTTCATAGATAATATGGTTGTAAAGTGGTTTATGATTTTGTTGCTCAGATCTGTAATTATACGTTACATCTGTTTTGAGTTTTTCTTTTATCCTTACTGACTTTCACTTCTGTGCCTGGTGTTTTTGTTTTTGCCATGTTGTGTCCATGACTGTATGATGAGTTCTGGCAATAGTAGAAAATGTTCTAAATCTTACCTAAAAGATATTTGGGAGTACCAATTCATTATTTTAATGCATTTGTAGATTTTGTGATAGCCTTTTAGGCTATACAGCTGAAGGGAGAGTTTTATGTCTGAAGGGAAGAAAATATTGTAAAATATTTAAGCAATATGAATTGCAATATTAGGAATATTAACAGAGGAAAAAAAGGCTAACTGAAATGTGTTTGACTTTTTTTAGGAACCTAATGTGAAGTTGTTTGAGAAGTCAGAGGAAGCTGACAAAGATAAAGAAGTAAATGAATCTGCATCTCCGGACACCACAAGTCAACATAAAAATCATCTCTTCGATCTTAACTGCAAAATCTGCATAGGTAATTTTGAAAAGCATGACAAAATAAATACATCGTGCTTATATAATGCTTTTCAGTCATAAATCTCAGTATGCCTCAAGAATGTAAATAAATGTGGGTTTTTTCCCTAGTTTGCTGACAAAGATGTGGAAGCAGTGTTTTACTTCATAATTTACAGAAGAGACAATATTAAAATGATAGGCTATTGGCATAAACTTGTCTTCTATTTTAAAAAAAGAAAAAGACTGCAGAGAAAGAAATCCCTTTAGTGGGTGTACGTGCTATTGTTGATTGCTTATTTCTTTATCCTATCCCATTACAGTGGCAATATTTAAGTATAATATTGTATAAATATGTAAAATGTATAAATTTATACATTGTATAAATGTGTATAAAACGTATCATTTCTTTATCCTATCCCACTTCAGTGGCAATATGTAGTATTTTTGGTGCGTCTTCCATGTCTTCAGAGGAAGTCCGCTTTTGTTTCTTTAATAAAAAATAAACCCCACTGCAATTCCTTCCCTGCAGGCCGAATGGCACCACCTACTGATGATCTTTCTGCGAAAAAAGTGAAGGTGTCCGTTGGAGTTGCACGGAAGCAGTCAGACAATGAAGCAGAGAGCATTGCAGACGCGCTTTCTTCAACATCAAGTATTTTAGCTTCAGAATTACTGGAAGATGATAAGCAAGACTCATCAAAATCGTCATTCACACCTCTCCCAAAGTAATATAAACTGTAGAAACAGTATTTTTATATGAAAGACATTATTAATCTTGTTAAGCTATTATGACTAAAGCTAATTTTTTTCAATGGCATTTTATTAATCCATTTGTGTACTTGGAAGTTGTACACCTCTTCTTGGGAACAGGCTTCTCTGCTGCAGTGAATGATGCTGTGCATTTATATAAATACTACTACATATATTGTTGTGATTACAAACTTCTGATCACTACGCTTTCTTTTGGGGAAGAGTAAACTACCTTACGTTTTCTGGTGCAACAAGGTCTAAAAAGGCACCTGAGTTCATATTAAAAAAAGTCAGGATATAGGTTTCATATTGTATTTTGCTATTAAGGAACATAGTATGTACAGTGACCAGTGTTGGTGCTGAAATTCTGCCTTTGTCAGGACAGTGTGATCCTTTACCAAGGACAGTGGACTTTGTTTTTTGAATAGCTTGCTGAAGATGCAAAGAAGTAATTTCTAGTGTAGACAGAAAGAAAGGTAGGTTACTGTGTTACTGTAACAGCACAACATCTGGTAGTACTGGGCGGCTAGCTTAAAACTGCTAATAGCATGCCTAGAATATTTTGATAACATGTTGGGAAATGTTGAAATGTGGCTGTAACCTCTTCCAGGAGGAAGCCCTCAGGCTGCAAAACACTCCCCTGTAAAGTTCTTTAAGGTTTCCCGTTTATCCTTTGCGGCTGCGTTGTTGGCAAAACTGCTTCTTTTTGAAGGGGGGAAAAGCGCTGTTTTGCACAGGTGATGACGCTGGAATTGGGAGGAGGTGTTCACAGGAGCTGTGGCAGCGAGGGGTGGGTGAGAAGAGATGAGGAGCCAGCTTGTGGGGCGAGGGAAGGGAGGGAGAATGCAGGTATTCGGGGGCGGACAGACCGTGTTGCAGCAAGACGTAGGAGCTCGGAAAGCAGGGCGAGGGTGGGCCAGCAGGCAGTATGTGGTCTTCCCCCTCCTCCCTGTGGCAGGGGAAGATCTTACTGGGTCTGCAGCACCTCTATGTGTTTGTGTGTCTGTCGGTAGCATTTAATAACTCTTGGACTAAATAACTTCTCCATTCGCAAAAGATACAGTAGTGAACTGATGTGCTGCTTATCTGACTGTCCTTCCTGTAACACATAGCTACTGCACTGGAAGATGAGAAGTGTGGTTGTCTGTCGATCTCTTTTCATTGACCCTCAAGTATGGTTAACTGAAAGAGAAAATGCCTAATGACATGTCATTTCTTTAACAAAGAAAAATTATGATTTATATTATCTTGTGTTATTATGATGTTCTAAACAAACTGGGTTTCTGTGTGTTGTTTTTTAGGTCAGAAACACCTGGTACCGTGGAATGTGAAAGTCTGTTTCTGGCACGCCTGAATTTCATCTGGAAGGGTTTTATCAATATGCCTTCAGTGGCAAAGTTTGTTATTAAGGCTTATCCAGTTTCTGGCTCTTTTGAGTATTTAACGGAGGTATTTATATTTACTGCAAAGAATGAACAATTCATTTATTAACTTTAGCGACTTGTTTACCTTGTAGGCTAATAATAGTATAATGATGAAAGGCAGCAAAGCATGGTCATTGTACTGGGTAAAGTATTTGTGGGAGGACATAGGTTAGGGTATGTATTTCTAAGTGAAGTATTTTTCAGTTTGTCCTACATGGACTCATGGTTCATCAGGATTCAAGTTCTTTGGTATATTTTAAGATGTTTTGCTCTCATCTCACTGTAAAATGTTTCTTGAGGATAAGCAGCTGTATATCCAAAGCTGGTTTTATGAAAGTTGAACTGGTTTTTGTTTATTATGGAGAATCTTCCATAGTATAAAGTAGCAGGGGAAGATAGGACAAAATTTGCTACTGAAATAACCGCCTCAGTGGCATCCATTTTCTGAATTAAAGATGAGAAAATGGTAGCTCTGTTTTGAATTTGAAGTGTTAAACAAGTCAATACCAATATTTGGAAGAGAGGTGTCTGCTGGTGGTTTCTGCTGACAGTGTGAGAAGTCGTCTTCTCTTGTACAACAGAAACCCACGTAACAGGGCTTATTTTTTTGCCTATCTGGTGGCAATTCTGGTCCTAACCTTCCAGTCTAAGACTAAATTGTC
>NW_010972631.1:11969944-12065389 GCF_000737465.1 Haliaeetus leucocephalus | reverse complement strand
TGAAGACAGTCCGGTCGGCCCCCCCCCCCCCCCCCCCCCCCCCCCAAAAAAAAAGTATGTAGTGTTCTCTTCAGTGTCTGAAAGGCAGGAAACGGATGCAACTGCTTATAATGGCTGTCTTCGTATCATAAAGGTCAGAGAGCTCATAGGGCTCAGTGTCACTTCTTGCCAGTGACATGGGATGCATCAGCTCTTTAAAAGGACTTAGGTCTTCTATTAACATGATTGTCTTCACTTTGCTGTAAATCTTCAGTGAAATGCAGGGCTTGCAATGCCCTTTAATACTAAAGGATTGTTTTATGAATATGATGTGCTTTCCAAAACTCTTCTGCTTTATTTCAAGAAACTATTTTTCCTCAGGTGTTCCTAAATGGTTCTGAAAGTCTGTTTTTGTTGCTTGTGAGTAGTGAACTCGATAGTGTCCAAGAACAAATCTATGTCTATATTTACTCGTGTGTGCAGGTTGTGTTTTCCCCTCACGATTAAGATTTTGAATGTTTATTATATACATAGGTGTGGGGCTCTCGTAGCAGTTTCATCTTACAAAGATCACTTGAGTGTTTCCAGAGCAGAGTACAGTTATGTTTGCAGTTAATGTTACTGAAATAAAAAATTTTGAGGTATAGATGAACAGTATTGAATGGTAACTAATTTAGTATAGATCATTGACTTTGCACTGAAAATCTTAATTTAAATATCCAAAATTTAAATTTTTTCTACTGTTGTAACTTCTGCTGATATTTTAAAATTATAGTTTAAGAACTAGAAGAATTAAGTATGTTTTGAATATATGAAACAGTGGATGAAGGATTTATCAATTTCTATGTTGGATTCAGATTTCTGTTCTCCTTTCTCCTAGGATTTGCCTGATAGTATTCAAGTAGGTGGCAGGATATCACCTCACACTGTCTGGGAGTACGTAGAAAAAATCAAAGCTTCGGGGACCAAGGTAAGAATTTTACGTATTGAAGGCTTGCTGTTTAACATCCATCCTATTCACCCTAAAGATCTCCGCCCCACCACCCCCCCGGAACACTTGCAAAATATATGACACTTTAAGGATAACTGACAGTTACGTTGAATGGGATGGATGGCAGCTGGTGGCGTTTATTTTCTTACTATCTAACCGTAACCTGTCATGTGCTGTTTGAGAATACTCGTGTTCCTTTGAGACAGTAACTCCTCGTGAATGTTTGGACACCACTTCACATGGCTCAAGTGCTACCCTTTTGTTTCGGTCCCGTTACAGTGTGCAACACCGTCTCGGTGGTCCTCTGCTGGACCTGTCCCACTGTGGGCAGGTTGTCCTTGTGCTGGGGAGCCCAAGACTAGGCAGCGTTCTCCAGATGCGGTCTCACAAGTGCTGGATAGAAAGGAATACTCATTTCCCTTGGCCTGCTGGCTGCTTCGGTTCTGAGAGCCAGCGTGCAGCTGGCCATCTCGGTACAGACGCGTTGCTGGTTCGTCCTCAGCTTGTCCACCAGGACCCCCGCGTCCTTTTACGCTGAGCTGCTTTCCAGCCTGTGGGTCCCCAGCCCGTCCTGGTGCTTGGGGTCACCCCACCTCAGGGCGCAAGGTTTTGCATTTGCCTGTGCTGACCTCCGACCGCTGCCCCTGACCAGGTGCCCTCCCAGTTTTGCAGGGGGTCTCCTGTCCCATCTTCCAGGTCGTTAATGAAGCCGTTAAACAGCATCAGCCCCGGCATCAACTCCTGAGCTGGGCTTTGGTCACAGTTCTGGGATCTGAATACTGGTCTTCCCCTAGTATTAACGGGTATCTCGGTCACAGTAGACTACAAAATAAAGCTTTCTAGTAATGGTAAGGGTGGGGAGAGGAATAATTACTTGGCAGCTGGCATGCTTCCCTAAAACTTGTTATTTAGCTGGCTGATAAAATGTTGGCTTTTTTGTCATGCATGGTAATTCATTTGTTTGTACTAAATGCTTTTTATTTGTTTTCTCAGTCTTCCTAAATTATTTTTGGCCCTGTTTCTGCTCCTTTTGTCTCCTCTGTTGTTCTCTGCCTTCTTGGGGAGGCTTTTTCTCCTCCTCTGAACTGTGCTTTTACATAAAGAGCAGTCACTAAAGCAATTACAATTTCATAGAAAAAAGTATCTGACCATCTTTTTTCCTCTCTTTTTGTAAACAGGAGATCTGTGTAGTTCGCTTTACCCCAGTAACTGAAGAGGATCAGATATCCTATGCGTTGTTGTTTGCCTATTTCAGCAGTAGAAAACGTTACGGTGTAGCGGCCAATAACATGAAGCAAGTGAAAGATTTGTACCTCATCCCTTTAGGTTCCTCAGATAAAGTCCCACATCATCTTGTGCCTTTTGATGGGCCTGGTAAGTACAGCTTGGCATTTGGAAGTTTATTATCATAACGCTACTTGAAGAAGTTTACAACAGAAATATAAGAGAAAATTAAATTTAAAAATGCCAGCTATTCTGTTCAGACATGTAATGAGTTTTCCATAGTATTACATTAGCTTCCTTGAAAAGATGTTGATTTCCCATCGTAAGATTATTCTGATACTTAAGGTATTGTTGTTAAAAAAAATTATTGTGTGTAACTTTGTTTACTACATTCTTCCTCTAACCCAAGTGGCTTTTTAGGTTACAATCTCAGTAAATTCAGTGATGCAAGAGAACTATGATAGTAGTCATACTGAGTTCCAAACTGATACTGTAACTTTAAAATAGTACTTTTCATATTTGAAATGTACTAATTCCTTTTCTTCCTCAAGTGTTCCAAACTTCCTTAAAAAACCAAAAAAACCCCAAAAAACCCAAACAAACAAAAAAAACCCATGGAAAGTTTAAAAAACAGATGAGCAACGAAGAAAAGATCCTGAAATGGCTCTCAGTTGTTCTGCTTACACCTGAGTTACTTTGTATCAATTTATTTTGGTTATAAAAATTTGTGGATGATTTCTTCATTTGAGATAGGCAGGGCTGAAACGAAGAGAGGATGAGCTACAACTGATAATATTTTTGCAAGAACCTAAATTATACAGAACAAAATACATAGTGAAGAGATAGCTAATAGTATACCTTGAAACACAGTGCTTTCCTGGAATGAGGGGAGCATTTTGGAAAGTCACTCTTGGTAAATCTTTGAAGAAGTACGTCTAACACAAAATGATGAGGAAACCTTGTGGTTGCAAGTGTGCTGTTTACTTTTTTTTTTCCTCTTGTGCTTTGCTACCACTGTTACCGGACTGTAGCTGTGTTAGACTAACGTGATGTTCAGCTTCTGTGCTTTTTCTTATGTGACTAGATGTCTATACAACTGTCTCGTATTCTGTATTTGGAAGTTATAGTAGGCGATATAGTAATTAAAGCAATTTTAATGTGCAGTGTTTGAAGTCATAATTTTTATGCTGGAAATACATTTTTCATTATTTTAAGGTTTGTTGTGTTTAATGATGGAAATTTTAAATGTCATAAAAGGAATACTTTCTATCATATATTATAAGAGTATGGGGGTTATTTTTGTTAAGATGATTGCCTTAACCAAAACATAAGGAGATGATAAATTGCTGTTACAATTTTGTACAGGGATTGAAATACATCGACCAAATTTATTACTGGGATTGATAATTCGCCAGAAAATGAAGAGGCAGATTACTGCTGTTGCAAGTGTTACTAGTAGTTTCGTGGATGAAGCTTCCGAAAGTACCTTGAGTAACTTGCCACCCGAGAAGAAAAGCAAGCCAAACAAACCTGAAGTCTCTCATCATGAGTTGGCACTAGAAGAAGAAGAAGAAAATGATTTTTTTAATTCCTTCACAACTGTGCTACACAAGCAGAGAAATAAACCTCAGCAATCTAATATAGAAGACGTTCCAGCAGTTATCGAACCATTGGTTGAAAGTACCAAACACGAGCCACCGAAGCCTCTCAGATTTCTTCCTGGAGTCCTGGTTGGATGGGAGAATCAGCCTTCTACTCTGGAGCTAGCAAATAAACCGTTGCCAGTGGATGATATTCTTCAAAGCCTGTTGGGTACGACAGGGCAGGCGTATGATCACAGCAAGTCAGAGGTGAGTCCCAGTGAAGACATACCATTATTAAATGAGCAGGCAACTCTAAGAGAAGAAAACATGGATGTTGCTGATGTAACTACTGAAGGTAGTGAAGCAAAGACTGGTTTGGATGATCCACAAGAATCCACTAATGCTACTGTAACTGTGGATGCAGCAGCTGTAGGGACCTCAGGTTCTGCGAGAAGTGCTGCATCTTTGATAGGGCTGAGTCTTAAGGGGAAACCTCCAGATGTCTCCACAGAGGCATTTTTAGCAAATTTATCTGCTCAGTCACAGAATAAAGAAACTGAAGAAAGTAAAGAAAATGACCCAAAGCGGCAGTTAACTGACAAAGATAATGTTGCACAGGAAGTTAGAAGGACCACAAATTCCAGCTTTTCTTCTTCCTCATCAAATGCAGGGAAAAAACCCAATGAGAACAACGTTAATGTAGCTGAAGGTACCACAGCTAATACCTCTAAATCACCACCATTTATTAACCTTAAGAGAGACCCACGACAGGCAGCCGGACGAAGCCAGCAGACTAATGCTTCGGAAAACAAGGAAGGAGATGTTAGCAGAAACGAAGACCGACAGAATGCTTCAGGAAATGATCAAATGGAACCAGAGAATAAACAGTCTTCTGGAGAAGTGGGCTTAAACCTGTATCAAGGTGATGCGCAAAGCAGCGAGATGCAGTACAGTTCAGCTGCAGCAAAAGCAGATAACACGGTCGCATCACAAGCGGAAGACACCAAACACTCACAGGAAGATGCACTGATGCAAAACATTGAAACAGTGAACTCCTTTAGAAGAGGACCAGCAGCAACGTCATCTCATTTTGAAACCGAAAACTCTTCTCGTTCTGAATTTATTTCCAAAGTCCCAAGCCCTATTCCAAGTGGCAGCTTCTCATCTGTTAGACCTCCGCAGCAGAATTTTCAGCATCCTAAATCTAATCCACCTGGATTTCAATTTCAGGCTCCTGCACCTCATAACTTCCCTCCACAAAACAACCCAATGTTTGGATTTCCTCCTCATTTACCACCTCCGCTTCTCCCTCCTCCTGGCTTTGGCTTTCCTCAAAACCCAATGATGCCATGGCCACCAGTAGCTCATTTATCAGGTCAGCCACCACACTACGCTGGACCCATTGCACAAGGGCTACCAGTGGCACACAAACAATCAAGATTTTTGGGGCCAGAAAATTTTTTTCAGAGTAAAGACAGCAGGAGACCGGAAAGACGCCACAGCGATCCTTGGGGCAGACAAGAACAGCATTTGGAGAGAGGGTTCAGTAGAGGGAAGAATGATCAACATCGACAAAGATTTTACAGTGAATCCCATCACCAAAAGAAAGACAGACATGAAAAAGAGTGGAACAATGAAAAATACTGGGAGCAAGATTCTGAAAGAAATAGACGCAGAGACAGAAACCAGGAAAAAGAGAGAGAGAGGAAGAGTAGAGAGGAAGGACAGAGAGACAAAGAAAGATTGCGATCTCCACACAGTGATAGGGCTGCTGATGGAAAAAGCCCCAGAGAGACTAGAAATCCAGAAAAAAAGACAGAGAAGCCTAAAAGTGAAGAACAGGCTCATGAAAAAGATAAGGAGAGGGAGAAAAGTAAAGAGAAGCATAGAGAACGAGAAAGTGAAAAGAACAGAGAGAGACATAGGGACCACAGTGACAGAACTAAAAGCAAAAGGTAAAAAGATGCAGGCAGTCTTTTAAAATCCTATTTAAATAAACTGTTAGAGTAATGTCGTAAAACTTTGTATAAAAAAAAAAAAAAAAAGCCTGCTAGGATTGTGCCATCTTTTTTATTCAGTGTTGGTGTTTTGCAGAAACAAGTCTGTGTTTTGGTACCACTCGGTGTACCAATACTCATCCTTTTTTTCATTATACCAACTATCGCTAGAAGTAGGAGTTTAATATTTTTAAAAATTTTACATTGCTGTATATTCAAAATTTTAAAGATTTCTTTTATTAATATGCAATAAAGGCTTAGAAATTTTCTTAGCTGATGAGGTTGGCTTTAGTCAAGTCTGCAATATAGTTGCTGCCTTTGGTAATTTGTGCTCTCTTCTGTTTTAAGATGCTCTGATAATTTTAAAGGTGAATTTCATACAATAACCTTCTTTTTAAATTGCACTGTTTTTAAAGACTATAGCAAAGCCTCAGAATCCACACACATTACAACAAAATATAATATGCTCGGTGGTGTGAAGAGTTTTTTTAAATTATTCAGTAGTACAATAAAATAATTCAAGTGTATTTCATTAGCTTTTCAAGTACTTCCTAAGCATCTGAAGCAGTCTGTGACCAGAAATTGGAAGGCTGAGCTGCTCGAATGTTATTGCTTTAAACTGCACTTGTTTTAATAAGAAAGCATTTTTAACCTAAATTCTTGAAAATATGATTTGTAGTAGTAAATTCATTTCTCCCACCATTTTCCATGCTTCAAAAACTTGAATACCTAAGCTTGTACATTACTTTGTGTTTTGCTATCCTTTTTACTGTAAAATGTAAATATTTTAAGGGATATTTTGATTCTAAAATGATAAAACTTTCTCACATACTGTGTGCGTTTGATTTCGTAGGTGTGAAACTGTAGGCTAAATGAATATAGCAGGCTGAGTTTCCGAATGCCACATTTGTTGTACACTTCATGGCTCAGTCGTTTTGAGTTTTGGGGGTTGACAAGGAGGGTGAAGGGCAGAAGGGTGTTTGTACCATGGGGACTTCTAGTAAACTGGTATTTTGTAGTGACTTCCATCCACTGATGCAAACCAAAAAGCCAAGAAAAACGCAAACCTGAAAACAAACTAAAATCTCCGGCTCTGATACTTCTTAAAATACACTGGTCACTTTGCTGAGTGTCAGAAACAACAAAAATATTCCACCATATAAAGAAAAATTTACATTTATTGTTCTGTTTTCCAGTGTTTTGTTTTTCACTTTGAGTACATGACCTTATGTACTGACATAGCATTTTGCACTTTGCTATAGAAAAGCCTCTTCTTTCCAGAAAGGTCTTTCCAGTTTAACACCACACTAATTGTTAGTTTTAATTATGAATATATTTTAAGGTAAAATTTCATTTGAATACCTTGCAGGTAGCTTCATGGCCAAATTGGCCGAAATTAAAAATCTCGCGCTGAATAAAAGGGGTGGTAGACTTTTATTAAGTCATGCTTCTTAGACTCATAGTTGAGAAGATTCCTAAAGAAAAAATCCTCAGTTTGTTGGTAACTAGAAGCAGTACTTCAACTTTTAACTTTCATAGCATGGTAACATGACATGATTAGTCTTTTCCAAATTAATTCCATGGTCTGTATAGCAGTAGTGCCATTGAATAGATCTGGTAGTATTATGTATGTGTTGCATTGTTTGTTTAAATATTTACATCAGAGTTTTTTAGACACAGAAGTGCACCAAAGCATTGTTCTGCTTTTGGGGGTAAGTTTTAGGTTGGCAGCTCTGCTTGTGAAGATTTTCTTTTGACCTGTTCAAAAGTAGTCTATTCCCGGTCTGCTGGTGATCCGTCTCACGTTCACATCCATTTGCGCTCTAAAAATAAACCAGGAGCAATGAAAATTGCAACTGTCTGTACAGAAGGGACGGGAATGTTTTCTGCCAGAACTATCAGCAATAATTTGTTTGGAAAGAATATGTAAACGTTTTCCAAGTTTGCTGAGTGCTTTACTACCTGCCTCGTGTATGTAGAACCTGAAGAGAGCCACAGTAAAACAGCTCCTGAGGGAGAGTTTTGCTAAGAGTTTAAATTAACAAGCAGCGACAGTTTCCAGGATTCGGTCCTAGAACCTGAGTTAGTGTAATGGGAATAAATCCTGCTGCTACAGGAATAAAGGATTTTGTCTTCTCCATTGCCTTCAGTCACTCTCCTTCCAACGCTCCCGTTAGCTGGGAGTGCTCTGATTACTTGTGACGTGTTTTACACTGAATCACTGCTCAGACCACAAAACGCAGCGTGTGCTGGGGAGGAACTGGCAGAACACCAGGACCCCAGAGAGAGCAGGATAAACCCTAAATCCGCTCCCTTCCCCAGCATCGCGTGGCCATAAAAGGCCCTCCGAGGAGAAACGGGAAGGAGGAGAAGCTGGGGCCAGCCCCAGTGCCAAGGAGGCTTTGGGAGCTGCCTCCTGGGAAGAGGGGAGGAAGCTCTGTTGCATCAGGCTCCTTGCTTGAGGGCTCAGAGCAGTGGAAGAGGATCGAAAGACCCTCACAAAGATGTCTGCAGATGCTTATTAAAACATCTCGGGGTAGCTCCATCACTCCCCCCCCTTAGTTATCTTCAAGTCATCTGTAAGTGACTTGGCAGTGCATTCATTGCTACACACCAATTATAGTTATGTGGAACTAATGTGTGTCACCTCATCTTACTGTGCGTATTGTCTCGGCTCCACATCTGCTTTATGGAAAGACAAAAGAAAAAAAATTAGAAATAGTTACTTGTTTCTGTTGGGTACTCACTGAAGACTTGTATTCAGAGAATTTCCACGCAAGGAGGTGATGGTTTATTGTGTGCTTTTGAGCAATAGTAAAGTAAAAAAAAAAGATAGGAATTAATCACCATTATTTTTATTTAAGTATTTTGCTTATATAGCAAGCCAGCAGTCAAATGAGAAATGTAGATACCATCGTAAATCATTTGTTTAAGCACATTAAAACAGAACTTGATTTATTTTGTTTTTATTGCTCACTAAAGTAGAATATAACTGAGCTTTTTCAGAAGGAATAGGATTTTTGCATTTATATATGAAGAGCTCTATTTACTTTTGAGATTATAAATTCCTGAAAAATAGAGTCATGGAAATTCAATTTACTGTGGCCAAAACCTTTGTCTAGTAAAATATCAAAATCTCATTTAGGGGCATACAAGCCAGAAATGTATAGCTAAAGCGAAGCAGTTCTTGGACTTTGTAGTTATTTGTAGGCAGACTGCCACATTCCCACATTCCAGTTGTGAATGGTTAAGACCAAAAGTTTTCATGTAGTCGAACAGGGAAGACGTCTGCTGGAGAAAACCAGCAGGCATATTTTATATCTGTTCAGTAGTTAAGGGACATATACCTTTTCTGCTCTTAAAGTCATTCTTCAGTATTTTAGTGTGAAGACAGGCTTAAGTTCTTCCCTTTTACATAAGTGCATACGCAATGGATAGAGGCTCAGAAGGGAGGGAGAACAACTTCATTACCTAGAATAGAGTCTTTGTGGACTTCACAAGTAATTACAGATGTTACGATAAAAATTGTCATTACAATAAACATGCAGCTTTTGCCCCAAGTACACCTTTTCTCCCTGCCTCAATTTCAGTTCTTATGCTTGACTGTAATATTACAAAATTGTAGGAAGAGAAACTCTGCATTCTAATAAAATGTAAGAGTTTTGGAGAAACAGGTAAGTTGTCTGTTCTCATGAGGCAACAAACAATACTGGAGTGACGGCTGGCTTTATAAGCTGATTACTACTTATTTGTCTACAAAACTATTTCCAGCACAGTAAAGAAAAAACCTGCAGACTTTCCCATTATTTTAAAGTAAATACTAAAGGGTATGTCTAAGTAATTTTATGAGTAAAACATCTGATCACATTTTATATATGCTATTAATACTCAACATTTAAAAAAAAAGGAATTAGGGACAATTTTATTAAGTGCTTTCTTATGTTGGTTCCTGAGTCTTACACTGTCAACTAACACAAGAAACAGGAGGAAAACAAAATTTATCACTTTAAAGAGTCTTACAGCTTTTCAGTTAATTTCCACTGTAAACATTATACCCTTCTGCTTTCATTAGCTGAATCTTATTAGAGTCTTGGAAGAGCACAACATCTTTAATTTTACCAATGAATTCCTTCTGAAAAAGCCCTGTTGTGACTATATGGACTTTCCTGCCAATTTCAAACCCACCAAAATAACAAATGCCACCATAGTTTAAAGCAGTGTATTTTCTGTGTGGATCAATATCTTCAAAAAGAATTAGCTCCTCATCAAGATACACCTTAATACAAGTTTGGTTTTGAACTACAGTAACAAAGTGCCATCTTTCATCACAGCAGGTGGAGTATTTGCTATGAATTAGAGGAACAGAGATTCTTTCTCCAAGGTTAATCACAACTTTTAATGTTCCATTGGCAAGACCAATGGCAAGGAAATCATTATCTTCATCTTCACCTTTTCCCATCCATACTATTAAGCCTTCAGTTTGATTGGTAGTAAAATTTAAAGAAATGCGGCTATACTGGAGGTCTCTTTTTCCGTAATAAGGATCTGTGTATTTGATGTAGGAGTTGCCAACGAACTTTGCTATAAAAAATTTGATTTTGCTATCGCAGTACTTACCTGACCAGCCTAGCGCGCATACACAGATATAGGAAAACGAAGTAGGTTGGGGAATACAGAGAGCTTGAACCCCACACCTGTTTTGTGAACAGTGCATCGATTGTTCACATGTGCTCCCTACCCACTCTGGTGGGCAAGAACAAGAAAAGCCTGAGCTTTCAACTTGACATGTTCCATTATTTTTGCACACCGCGTACCCACACGCTGTTCCGTCACAGTCACCAACGTTGGCTCCACCTTTGGGGTCCATCACGGTAAGCTTCAGTTCCCTGTTGTTTATAACAATTTCTCGTATACAACCGGTGAAACTCGTGGGTTCGTTTTCTACTGCCATCGAATGAACAAGGTTTAAGGAGGATACCCCGCCAACAAAAAAATCCGTGTGCGTGTCTAGTGCGTTCATTCCAGGACTCGCTTTTTGAGTAACGTTGATACCATCCAGGTCCAGGTAGCCTTCGTTACCAACTCTTCCTGCTTCGAGTGAGTGCCATGTGTTTCCATTTGTGTGGACCGTCTGAGAGGTCTGTAGGATGACTGTCTTGTCTCCGAGATTGTAGCGTAACTGTATAAACCCATTCACTAATGATATACATAGAAAGTCACCTGTAAAACACAGTATAAAATAGTTTTACTTTTTAGAGGCGGCACACTGAAGAACAGCATATTCATAATCCTCATGCTTTCATGCCTGCACTTCCCCAATTCAGTAACTTATTTTCAGTAGCCTTGTACTATTATCATGTTTAAATCACACAAAAAGGGAAATGTTCCCCAGGAGCTTTTTTTTTTTTTTTTTTTTTTTCCCCTTTTTTGGAAACTGAGCTCCTGCTTGCTTCAAAGTAAGAAGCCCAGCCTTCTGAAAAGCTCTGCTTTGGTGCAGGGACTAGGTAGCTGTGAGGTTGGGGGAAACAGGATCACTTTGGCATACTGGGAATGTGAGTTGGTGTTCCTGTGAAAAAGAATCAAGTTTTGGCCAAGTTACAGATGCCAGAATACTCTCAATTTCCATGTGCTAAATCAATAAATTGATCGATTTGTCAGTTTAATGCACTGAAGGTTTGTCCGCACCAAACGTACTCTGCTTTCCCTGAAGCTGCTTTTTGCAGTGGGGATGGTTTGGGTTTAATAATCGGACAGCTGGAGAACAGATAGATAGATAAGCTTTTTATTGACTTGTTCTGGAGGCCTCCATGACGGGAAGTATTAGGAAGGAGTTCCCTTTTGTACTACCAGTGTGTCTGGCCTTACAGGCAGTGTAAAAGGAGAGAGAGTACCCCGTCGAACTGCACTTACAAACATGGAGAAGAAAAGCTGGGGAAGGTGAGGGACAGGGAGCGCAGGAGGGTGTGTAAGGGCAGAGATAGAGTCTAATAGGGAGGGGTGGGAGGCAGAAGAGAACAGCAGAAGAGCCTGCAAATTAAAGTCACATTTTCAAACTTTTTGGTGTTTGCCTGTGCAATTTAACTTTTTTTTTATTGCTTTTGGAAATAGGAGGCATAAGGGTGTTGGGTTTTTTTAAGTAAGTTTATCAATTAAATTAATAAATATGTTTGTTAAATTAGCATGTAAGCTTTCTCTCCTAGTAGTTACTCATAAAACTTAAGTTTTATGTAGTATTTTACTAAGGAAGAAATACTTTTAAATTTGGAAAGTACAATTTCCTTAAAGATTCAGCACTTTTAAGGGTGGACCTGTTAGTAGAATGATGGAAGTTTGCTTTCTTGGGGGTTTAATTTTTGAGTATTTCTAATCCTTGAATTACATTGCCTTTAGTAAAGTTAAAAATGAATGGCTTAATTTACTGGAGGGGCTTGTGAAAGTTACTAAAATTACACCTCTCTTTTCAGCAATTGTTCAGGTTCCCATTCAGGCAGGGTGCAGATGGTTCAGTTGAATTTGTGGCTGTAGAGCACACGCTTCGTGCCTCACCTTCCCTGCCCCAGACACCTGTGGGAAGAACGAGAAGGCAGCTCTTCCTTCTTTCAGCTCCATTCCAGCGATGGCAGAGCACTTCTAGCTTGCTAGTTCTAGTTGTGCTGACCTGTTTTACTTCCTCGTGTTTAGTGTTCTTTTGAATACCTTGTTTGTTTCTGGTTTTTGCAGGAAATGACTATCATTCTCTTCACATGTGGTTTCTCCTGCTCAGCAAAGCTTGCTAAATTTTTCAGTGCATCGTTGGCATGCGCTGGTCCTGCTTGTTTGTTTAAGCAGTGTACGTAACCTGCTTGTCTGTTTCTTTCATCAGGACCTCAATCCTAGGGTAAGAACGGAGCATCAGAAAAGGCTCCTGAACTCCCTCCTCGTCAGCCTTCAGTCCCCTCTCCTACCCAGACATGCAGATTTGCGTAAGGACAGGAGTGCTCGTGCTTTGCTGTCTAGGAAGAAGGAAAACATCTGACCAGGGTTGCTTGCTCATCTGCCTTGTAATCAAGAGCTGGAGAAGCTGGAAGTTCTCCAAGACTTCCTGGCCTGCAGGGAAGTTTTCTGGTAGCTTTGCACATTTGACAATGATCTGAGGTGACATTAGAGACTAGTGCTTCAGTGATGTCCAGGAAAAAGTGGACACGGTTTCAGCAGTTAGTCATTGTGTTTCTGACTCGAGCCTAACAATGTCCGTTGCTAATGTACTTGCAGTCAGTTTTGGAGTCTTATGTAATCTTATTACAAGACCAAATCTGTGTTACTGCATCTGCTACCTAGAGTGTAATGAGAGGTTATGGCTGAGTACTCTGGATTATGTTCCAGCACAAATTTGAGACCTCTCTTCAAACTGGAGTAACTTCCTTTTCTGCTAGTTGTGATCCAAAAAAATTAAACTTTCCAATGTCAACTCTCCCTGAGGCTCTGAAGGCACTTTCTTACTCCCTTGGTTAGACCCTCTCTTACCATTTTAGTCTTTGGCAGAAACAGCAGAGTGTGGAGATGAATTTTATGATGTGGACACTGATCCCAGGGTTCAGCTCAGTATTTCTCCATGAAGTTTATCAAGCTGTAGGTAGTAGGGGACAACTGGCTGAAAACATTTTAGGAGTTTAATGTAAAGTGCTGTGTGCTCAGTGTCCATGAAACTGCCTCTTGAAGTGAAGGCAAATTATGGGGCTTGTCTTTGTTCCTCTTCACTTCAGCAAGCAGTGACATTTTCAGCACGGGACCTCAATCCGTCCTGTCCCTGAGGAATGAGTTGCACAGCTGAAGCCTGTGCAGGCCTATGCCATCGCAGGAACTGCATCACCATTTCAAACAAATGGCATTCTTGCCACTCAGTTTCTCCTCTTGGCAGTCTCAGTATGGGAGACCATGAAGGAAGGTGGTTTCCACTGTTTCAGTTTGAGCATTACCCAAACCTGTCCCATATGACCCTAAATGGGGCCAAAGACCTTTCTGAGGAGGTTTGCTTTTGTTAAGCGTGAAGGAGATGACATCCTCAGTTTTTCCAGGACTAGAACATAGCTGGTCCCTACTTTCTAGAAAATACAACCTACACACAGGACACACAACTTTGCTTCCAGCTTTTCAGATTAGCATCTTGTCTAATATGGACTATTTATCCCCATCAGTAGTGTCACCAAGAAAGCAGAGAGACTCCTGAGGTAGGCAGTCACAGTCGTTCTTCTGTTGTGCACACAAGTCTTTGCCCAACCTGTTGGATGGTGTGCAAGGAACTGTAAGGTAATCTCTATCCATTAGGTTGAATCTTCTTTAGATCCAGGCTATTGTAGCTTAGCTGTAGCTTGAAACTGCAACATGTCAAGACCCTGGAAGTTGAACAAAATCTTCAATGGTTACAGCATTCAGTTCTGTTCTGATGCACCTTCCTGCCCCTCTCATTTTCCCTGTTTCAGTAAAATAAAAAGAGGGGTTTTTTTTATAGCCCAAATGCTATAAGATCCGTTTCCTTGTCTTCTCAGGGGAAGGGGATTTTGTAGCAGATGTTGCCTTAAGGAAGGAACTGTTCTGGAGTTAAAATAGCACTTTTACTTGCAAACCCTAGTTTAGGGTTTTCACCAGATGGCTGAAGGTCAAAATTGCTCAGGGTGGATGTCTCTATTCCATTGTAGAAGCCAGCACTCCTAAACAGGTATCAATTTTTCTTCATCACTTTAATTCTCAGGTTTTCATTATGTGCCAAGTCTCACCTGCTCCCATATCAGATGTCAGCATTCCCAGAAGCCAAGTCAACTTTATGTATGTCCTGAGCAGTCAGTTCCTAAAACTGGGAGTTAATGAGAAGTCTCCTAAAAGTACATCTGACTACTGCTGTGAGAGCTAGATTATCCATGATGATATCTGCTTATATGATTTCTTATGATGAAATCTGAATGCATCACAAAAGTTTTCAGCTTGCTACTACTCTGACTAAGTATGTAAGTCTGTAAGCAAGTTGGTTACAGTCACACAGTCAAGTTTTAAATTCTCCCAAACAATGCTCTTCCATGTTCAGCCTTTATCTAGACATGCAGGTGTGTCTGTATATCCCCATCTTGAGAAGGGATCATGCTTAAGCAGTATCAGGTTGCCATGTTTTTATGGTACCACAGGCAATTCATCTACATCGTAACGTGTCAAAACTTTGTACAGCTGGAAACGCACGCTAAGAATGCTGCACTCTATTTTGAGATGTCCTCAGAAGCATTACCATGCGTAACAAATGCAATAGTGTTAAATTTACACAGCTGTGTTGGGCAAAGATCTCTGCAGTTACTGCCTGCGCTATCAAATCTGCCTAATGCTGACACATTTCCTAGGAGGACTGAATACAATGCCGGAGGATCTTAGGCTGACAGACCGTGGCCAGGGAAGGTATCCTGGATGGTATTTTTAACATTTCTCTTTCAGGGTCTCTTCCCCACAGTGACTCGAAGTCTACCCTTGTGCTCTGTGTGTACGCGTAAGGCAAAGCCTTTATTACCTGTTGAGAGTACCTGAATTTATTCCTACACTTGACTGCAAATTAACAGTAAGAAGGATTTCCCACTCGTTTTTAAGGTCAGAGGTGCTTCCAGAATATCCTTTTAAGTAACTTTGGAAGCAGCGGACTAGTCAGTGGCATTCACCTTTTTGATGCTGTTGTCATGTCCCCAGTGATACAGAGCTGCAATTCTCTCGAAAGGCTTGAAACTCACCGATGAGCTCCTGGACTACCGAAGGTCTGGATTCCTTTACAAAGACTCGTAAGAATCTGACACTTGTCCTTTTACTCATCCTGTGTTACTAAGCAGAAGCCCCCATGCTATGCTGGGGACAGAGGCTTGGATGAGTGCAGTGCTTCAGCGGCTTCAGCAGGGTATGTCTCTCCAGAGCTCTAGGCAGTGGTCTCCTGGCTACAGAACATCTATAGTCTTGGTTCTCTCAGCCATTTTGGAGCCCTGAGGTGGCATCTCTGGACGTGTGTTTGCTGGCCTCAGTCTATGCCTTCTGCTGCTTTTACCTCTAGCTCAAGGCCAAAATGCCAGTTTCTAGCACTGTGATATCGGGTAGCATTCGTCGCCCCATCCTTCCACCTTCTTTTTCAGAAACCTTTATGGTTAATTGGCAGCATCTTGGTGACAGAGTGAACATTTGAGCCTTATATTCTCATAAGCAGTAACATTCACAGGAATCATTCCCAGTTAATAAAACTTCTTACCATAGAGTTGGTTTCTGTCAACTTCACTCTAAGTTGACCTTTTTAAGCCACCATAATAAAGTTCCTGTGTCTCCAACAGTATTACTGCCTCTGGTTGGTGTGATGCCTCCTATATCACCGTAGCTCCAGACGTATCACTGCTCACTGCCTTTTCCTGCCTTGCTGAACTCAGTTCCCATTGCTTTCATTCTTCCTTTTTTTATCCTCCTGTTCTTCACAGTCTTCCTTTCATCCTGCTATCCTGTATGATGTTCCGGGGACCCAAATCATGTCCTCTTACGCTCTGACCCTTTATGTATTCTTCCAGGAGCACAACTTTTCCTGTCTAGTAGGGGACCTCGCCAACCAGCGGCTGTCCTGCACGGCTGGTCTCCTGCACCTTTCCAGGAGCCAGAATAAGGCCCGGGGCCAAGGAAAGAAAGCAAAAGCAAAAGCAAAGCAGAAGAGGGAGGGCTATGAATGGGTAGAACAAGGCAGCAAAGGACCGAGAGAAGAGAGGAGCCTTATTCCCACCCTTCTGCAGCCTCTGCCGCTAACTGCTAGCCAGTAATACGTCAGCGTGGTTGAAGTTTGTTGTTCTCAGCTTAATTGCTATCTTCTGTTGCCTTCCTTGTCTTTAGGGGTTTGTTAACCTTGCCTCTGTCTTGGCCGCGGTCTGAGTGCATGCACGCAGTTAGGCATCAGTGAGCCGACAGGTTATAGCAGCTCCCTGCAGCTGCGGCAACTTGATCTTTTATCTAGTGATGACTAATGCACACTTACGGGAGCTACCCGTGGGGATGCTTTCATGGATTATTACAAAATGATTCTACTCCATGTATGGAGCCGCATCTCACAGCTAATGCAAGACTGAGAACAGGTATCAAGCCAAGCCTGTAAATCTCTCAAACCATGTAAGAAATCACTGTGGCAATAGGTAGATTCCAGCTTCCACTTGGAGCACCATCCCAGAGCAGAAGGGCATAGCTTGGATCTAGAACAACCCCGCAGCCAGAGTGATGCTCGTGCAGCTAGAAAGGGTGGGCGATTATCTATCTGTAGGTTAGACCATTCAGCCTTATCTTTCAGAAATGCTACTTTCCTTGGTGAAGAAACTTTTTCTGCTTCCTTTAGTCACCACCGTCACCTGGCACATTTTGGCAGCTAGAAGGAGCCACCTTCCTTGAGCAACTTCAAATTACCAGCCTCAGTTTTGGTTTGCTTGCCAGTGGCAAATGGGTAGCAATGACACTTCATGGGGAACAGATTTCAGGTCAATAGGGATGTCTGTTCTGTCACACAGATTGCTGGCAGTTCTGCTTCCTACACTGCTAATTTAGTCCATACAAATGATCCCAAAACTAGTAACAAAGCAGAAACGATGCTCCTGTCAGCTAAGGAAACATGGCTGCCAAGAGAGAAGACTTAGCCACTCTCAGTTTCTGTTCTAAAAGTGGGTGGATATTCAATTTGTTTCTGATTAGGAAAATACCACTCCTCCCTTGTGGGTATTCTAGAAATTCTGAGTATTTCCAAAAGATTTTAGCCCCATTCCATGATTCAGTTTTCACCATAAACAATGTCTTAGAAAACAACGCAGACATCACACACCTGTACTGGCTATCTCTTGTTTTCATGCTTTAGGTTTTTAAACTGAAATGCCTTAAATATCAGGAGTTAAAGTTTTGAGGTTTTTCAGACAAGTAGGTAACATAATCCAGTTAAAGAGAGACAGAGCACTGGTGTTGCAAATGTTGAGTATGAGATTTAGTGTGAGTCATCCCATGCTGTGTATTAGCCTGACTTCCTTCTTAGTCACCCAGCGTAACTGTTCTTTCTCATCTCATCAGGGAGCAAACCTTTCCATCACCCCGGCCTGAACTCTGGAATAGCGCAGACAGTCTGCAGCATATTGCACCGGCACGAACAAATGCAAAGCTTCAGTGATGCTATGACTCAACAAAAAAGTAATGCTCCTTACTGCCTTTTACCCAGAGTGCCAAGGCCTTCAAGCATATAGAGCGGTCGCTATGTAAACGGACTGAATTCTACGTTGTTCAAGCAGTTGATGGGCACCCAGCAAACTCAGTCTGAATTAAAGGCTGTGTATTCATGAGGCTCCCACACTCACGCTGGTAGAAACAGGATGCACTGCACTTGGGAAGAAGTGGGCTGGCCTTCTACCGACACTGCTCAACTCCACAAGAAAGCTGTGTTATTTGCAGAGACCTCGCTCAGAAGCAGTGCATACAGCTGTCTGCATCGCCCACGTTTTTACCTCCTTGGCATAAAACTAGTAATCAAAGATGGGGGAAAAAAGTCATTTTATCTGTGAGTTTCCAAACTAAAATACGCATACACAGCTCACTTGGTGGGGTTTGTTTTCAGCTTATTATTAATATAGCTAGCCACATAAATTTTGCCAAACTTTGGAAATTATTTTCTTAGGGCTTGCAGAAATCAATACTACCAGACTTAAGTCCCGATACGCATTCAGAACAGCTGACAAAACAAGAAAACCGATGCCTGACAGAATTACAGGAAATTCTGCTAACAGATAAAGATTCATAGGATGTTTTCCATTTTATGCCAATTCGCCACGTGTTTAAAAGTGTGTACTGAAGTAATCAGATTGTTAGAGGAGTGGGGGCTGGAACCAGCATATCAGCTTTCGAGTAAGGAGACCAGCCACCTACCCACCCTTTCTAGAAATGCATGTAATGGTCTTTGAAAAGAACAAAGCAAGAAGGAAACGTTTCAACGGAAGTCTCATGTTTATTTCTTCACCTAATAAAGATTTTTCTTTTTCATGATGGGAGGATTATTTGGTGGGGCATGCCCCTGAAGGGAAAGTCCTAGTGTAGTATTTACATAGGTGACAAGCCAAGCCAATGTGTAACTGTGCCACTCAGTATCACTGCTAAATTAGCTGCATAGTCAGAACTCATTTCTTTTAAAAAACCAGCATTGCCTAGTGAGGAATTAAAAAGGAATTTTCAAAAAAAAAAAAATCCTGTGATTTCAGCAATCAATTTATTAAATCTTACATAACTGTGTAGAAGAAAAGGCTTTATATAAAGTGCTTTCTAAATTAATCCCCAACAGAAAGCTCTTTCACATCTGCTGGCTGCTAAGAATACTTCTGAGTCTTTCATCAGTCTAATTCTGTCTGGACTTGACAGCATTCTATGAAGGCAAATATAAAGAGTCAGACGATTAGCTTTTCCTTAATCTTTCAAAACTTCAGGACAGTGAAAATGGAAGTAGGAAATTTGTAAAGAAATTAAATTACTCTATAGAAGATGGTTTTTATTTTTAAATGAAATTGATATGATTCTAGAAAGGAAAATATTCCTTCCTGTGCAAACTAAACATTCATGAATGGCAACAGAATGAGGGCATGCTCGTGCTAAACCACTCCTGGTCCAGGTTAAACAGACTTAGCACTCTCTTTGATGCTTCCAAAGAGATACTTAATTTCCTTATATGCTAGCTGCTTCCATGACCTCTGACTATTCTTTTGAGAGAGATCCTTTCTTCTCTTCTATTTTTCATGGCCCATGTAATGCTTTAGTTTATACAGAACTATTCACTGAGAATCTTAGAATTTGGCCTGTAAGTGATAGAATTATAAAAGGTTCATTGTAGAAGACAGTTCTTTGCAAATAAATGTATTTGTATTACAGATGTTCCATCTATTTTTCTCTGAAACTGCTTCTCCGTATGTGGTTGTAATTAGAACAAGGCAAACAGGAGGTGCCAGCAGTGTACGATGTATTATCAGTCTTAGCGAATAGCAGCCTGTTAAAACATCTGTGTACAGAATAAGAAGGTGGTAAATTGGGCATATGTGTGGCTGAGTATGTTTATTGAAATGTCTCAAAGCTTTAGGCTTTGAACAAAGGAATGTAAAAATACACGAGAAATAGTAAAGTGCTTTTTTGGTCATACAAAGGCCCATTTTTGCATAACGTACTACTTAATACAAGTGGAAAATTTGCCCTAAGATCATGTTATGAATGATATGTAATGCTTCTGTTTAAAAATGTGCAAGACACCATGTAAATGCAATATAAAGATGAAGTATGTTAATGAAGTAATTACAAAAAATTTACACCTTAAAGACTAAATTTTAAAACATATTTACACTGGTTGGCAAATTATATTTTCTCGCCATGAAGTTTTAGGAATGTTAACTCAGTAAAGTTTAAAATACTTTTATAAATACTAGAAATGTTTTATTTAGATTCAGTTTTCACTCTGCATATCTGGCAAATGCAGAACTTGTACGTTTTGCATGCTGCACCAGCAAGCTTTTCAGCATTCTATAATAAAAAGTTAAACTTCTGATGAACCTCATTAGCTCTCTCATAGTCTGTTCACTTACTTTCACTTAACTTGCTTGATCAGTTTTTATATTGCTTCATTTTTGGTCATTTTAAAACCCTGGGCCAAACCCTCAGACTGTAGCTGCACTGAACCTGTGGGAGCAGTATCAGTAGAAGTCTGTTAAAAGCTGGCTACAGTTAGTTTTCAGGGGAAAATGGTTTCCTGAACCACTTCATTAAATACTAGTTGGCTTTGGACTAATCCAAAACTTTGTTACGTGTGTTTTTTCTTATGAACTTGATTATTCACAGTTCAAAACCCAGGCACCATGGACGACGAGTTACAGAGACTGAATGCCTCAATCACTTCAATGTGCTGCCTTTCTTTTTCAAAGAAGTACCTGGGGGTATGATACCGGCAAGCTGGAACATCCTTACCTGACTGAGTACCCAAATGCTGTGCAGTGTAAAACAGGATACCGTCTGGAGATAGAGGCTGAAACTGCAGTTTGATATGGGTCTTATGCCGGATATAAAAGGGCGCAAATGACATCCATGATGATTCATTGCTTCTGAAAGATGGATCACTAATGGAAATAGCTGAAAAACACAAGAAGAAATGTCTTGTGAAAGATATTTTGAGAGGACTGCATTATGGCACCAGTTGTCTACAGTTATTTTGTATAGTTCATAAATGCTATACATAATACTTCCAATTCTTCCCTTTCCAAAGACTAAAAATAACCTAGGTACAGAATAAGACGTAGATAATAATAGCAAATCATTGCCATTTTGTCTTCTGTGTGCCTTATTTTCATGAACAATCAAGCCCGTAGTTGTAATGCAAAATGAATGTGATCTTGTTAGTGTTCATTTTCAAATAAACGTAGGTGTAAATTTTACATTGTTTAAAAACTCAAATGCAAAATACTTTTGCAGGAGTCAGAATAAACATTTATTTCTTCACGATACAGATGAAAACCTTAGTGGAGGAATTTTAATGAACTGCTTTGTGTGTTACAAGAATATACATTTTAAGTGGAATGTGTTCATTAATTGCTGCTGAAATTTCTTTTTAGGATAGTCATACTGAGATGCATGATAATTCAAATTGTCCTATCTTATACTGAAATGGAGCACTTCCACACAACTACAGTGAAGATACGGTGTACACTTTTGAGCTATACACGACTTCGTCGTTCTGTCCTACCACTTCTCTCCATGCTGATTGTTCATATACCCCGAAGAAATCGGGCTGGTTAAACTTCCTTCAGCCAACTGATAAATGATTATACTCTTCTATGCTGTTTATATCGCCTGAAACGGTTTCCAGTTTTTATCACTATAATGACATTACGTATTCGAGATATAATTATGTTAGTTAGCTAATTAATTGCTGTGTGGTTGTTTGTTTGCTGTATTTGTGGGTTCGGTGGAGTAAGTCAAGCTATTTACATGTGCAGGGTACATTTAGACGTGTGTGCGATAAGCCCTTTTTACTACTTAGTTAAGAGCAGTACTAAATGCCTGAACGGTAAGAGCTGCCGCCCTCACTTTTCACCGTTTTCCTGCTGAACCTCTGCTGTTTCTCTTCCAAGAGGCCAACACCTGTCTTCATTTTGGTGCTCCCGGTTTCGGAGTTTTACATACACCTTCCAGAGGTCCTCGTAGTGCATCCCTAGGCGACCTTACGCTGTCTTTCCGCACTCAGGTTTTCTGCATGGTGGCTGCTTGCGACCCCCTGCCATCCGTTGCCGCAGCTGGGCCGTCGTCATGAGGCTGGTACGCAGTCACACGCTGCGAGATTTTGTCCCGTCTCCGTTTGTCACCCACCTCCCTCAGGACAGGACTCGGGCGCTCCTGGCCGTGTCCAGCGGACAGGCGCGCCGCCGGACAGGACCCAGATCTCTCACCGCTCATCGCCTCGTGACTCGAGGACGCCTCCTGAGTGGGTCGCGACAGCCCCGCGGCGCTTCTCTTCACTTCCCCACCGGATTACAGTTCGTGCTCCTGAGGGAGGTGCATGGATTTATCCTCACAAATTCTCACTAAGCCTAAAAGTAAGTTTTAATCTCTGGGACATCAATTATGATGGATTTGTGAAATGCTCGAATGATCAGAATCAGGCTTTTGATGAGCTGTCATTCAACCTATGTATATATTCTCATCCAAACACATTACATTAAGAAACCGCTCCCGTCCTAAGCATCGTAATAGCTGTTACGATATCAAGGCTAGGCAGTGTCTGTAGTAATATATTACGTGATGTCAGAAATGTGAAGTCCCTGGCATCTATACGTAAGAGCTGACAGAAATAAAAATAGTTTTAAAGAGTACCAATTACCCTGGAAGAGAAATAGTAATAAAACTTGCTAAACAGATTAGGTGATGTTATTTATATCACTAAAACTTATAAACACTATCAGGTACAAAAGACAAAATAATACTTAATAATTTTCATATGGATTTTTAGGTGCTTGTATTTTTTTTGGTAGGTAAGAGGCAACATTAGTAGTTAAAGGTGTAATCCCTACACTGATGTCTCCATATTTAAAAATCAATCAGAAATAATGATTCATTTTGTACATAGACATTTTTGCTTTATGCATCATTTGGAAGCCAGTCTTCTCTTAGCAGATTTTTGCACAGTGAGACTTACATATGGAGGAACTGTGCCACAGCAGTCAATCTTATATTAAAATATACTGCTGCTTAAAAGGTCATACCAGGTGCAGTGTACAATGAGGCATCTGAAAGTCTTCATGTCAGATTCAGTTTCGCTTTGTCAATGCAGTGAATTCCTTACTGCTTGTGAAGGAAGCATGGACAATGCCTAGCGTGAAAGCAAAATGTTCAGCTGCAGCAGGATTGAAATGCTACATTGCTTATCATTGGAAGGTATATGAAAGGAAGATTGCTATGATAAAAAGCCTTGGAGCAGAGAGAGAACAAGGATGAAAAAAGGTGATTTTATAGTATCACTCAGAGAATGAATCAAATCCATGGCTTTACATTGCAAAGAGAGTATTAAAAAATAACACCCACATCTTCAGCAGCAGATGTCAGAACGCTTTAGAAAGGAGGTATTATCCTGATTTGTAGATATCAAATAAAATACTCAATTTAATATACTTCATTCTGAAACTTCCAAGATGCAAATATTTTATTCCCATTTTGCTAAAAAAGTGGTTTTATTCCCAGTAAATAAATCTTAACAAATGTCAGAATGCAACATCTTTTGCCACAATGCAGCAGGACTAACTACAGGAAGTACTAGAATGACTTCTAATTTGCTTGTAAATTATCTGTAGATCCTGTAAGTACTAATTATATGCACGGAAAAAATGTGACTTGACAGGTACATGGAAATGTGCGCCCGTATCTCAGAACAGAATGCTTTAACTCTACTGCAGTGCACAGAGATAATCGGTATAAAATTTCATTTTTGCAAAATTGCATCTATAGGTAGGCAAACTTTTAAGGTGAAGAGTAAGACAATTTAAGCTTTTCAATTCACTTTTATGGCAGGTATATGCAAAGCTAACATGTCACGTCAAATGCTGAGGTACTTTACTGTTGTTTTCTTGGCAACAAACTTTTTTTTTCCGCCCAAGACAAGAAGCTCGGCTAAACTTGCAGAAGACAGTTCCTGTGTTACATATGCTTACTCCAAGGAAACTCTTTGCTAAAACAAATGAGGTGAACGGATGCCTTTGCCAATCCCATAAGCTAAATTTGTAGGACTTGTGCTGTGTAACTACTACCTTACTCACTAGGGCGCTCGGCACTGTGTGGTGCGTTGTAAGCACAACAGGCATTTAAGCAAACATTTCTGTTCTGTATCTATCTGATTCATGACTCACTTTTCTAAGCTGACTAGTAGTATCTGATGAAGCTATACATTTCTAAATGATACCAAGATAAACTCTAAATCCCTTTTGACCAGTTAGAGCTATGGGAACACAAAGTTCCCACAAGTACTATTGCTGAAGTGTGCTTTTCTTTCCCTCTACCACGCATTAATGCCTTTCAGGTTCCTCCTGCTATCCTCACTTGATCAGTCCTGTAATGCTCACATCTTAGTCAACCGTTGTTATGAACAAAGCTTTCTAGGTTATTCTTGCAGCTCAGTTCCCACCATTGAAGTGGAACTGCTTGTACACATCCCAGTCTACAGTTTGATGTCACATTTTGATAGTTTCTTCAAGCAGCTTGTTGCCTCAAAACTTTCAGCAAGCCCACTTTGCTATTCAGCACGTCAAGGAAACTCGCAGCGGAAAAGTAAAATAGTCAACGTGAAAAAACTGAGCTCAAACTGCAGGATGGAAGCACACGGGCTGTGGAAGCAGGGATGGGCTACCCCGCAGGAACACCCACGTTGAACAGGGATGGAGTTAGGAGGCAAAACTCAGCAGGGGTTGAAAGTGGCAAGGGATGTGAAGGAAACGAGCAGGGCGTCCAACAAGAGGGCTACGGAAAAGGCGAGGCCACTCCTCAAAGGAGTGGGGGCCTAGTTACAAAGGACATAGAAAAAGCCAAAACACTCAAAGCCTCATTTGGCTCATTTTTCACTTGGTAGAGACTGACCAAGCCTCCCAAGTCCCGGAGCCTGGTAGCAGCCTCACCTCACTTGGAAACTGTCATGGAGCAAAACCTCCTTGACACAGTGGCCAAGCACAAAAAGGACAAGACGGTGACAAGGTCGAACGGTGTGCGGCCAGCCTGACGGCCTTCTGCAAGGAGACGGGTGGCTCAGCGCCACGCCGGCAGCGCCGAGTTCTGTTTGCCTCGAGTTTGACAACACTGCTGACAGTCCTTCATAGTAATCGTATGGCCAAATTGGCCGAGATCCAGCAGGGAAGCCCCCGGGAAGCCGTGGGAGGACGCGCGCGGGGCCCTGGCACTTACGGCCCAACTGGGACAGTTCATCGGCAATGAACACCCGCCCGAGAGCTTTAAACTCCACAGGCAGAAATTGTCAGCGGTTTCAGTCCCTCGCAGAGAGAGAGCGAGCAGCTCCACCGGCTGCTTTTTTTTAATTTCGGAAAACAAATACGTCTGCATGGAAAGCTGCATCTTAAGATGCAATTTGCTTAAGGCTGTAGCTTAAAGATTACCCATGTTGCATGGGCATTTTTTTCTTTTCTCTGTGTAAATATTTGGAAGAACTGAAAAAAAAAATTAATTTCACCTTATCTAAAAGGAAATGTATTTTTCTGTTGAATTATCACTTTTTATTTCATCTTCGAAGAGTTAACTTTTCATAACTTATAAACTAATTCATGTATAGCAAAAAAAAAAGTATAGTTCAACTTCCATTTTTAGTGCAGTAACAAATAGAGCATGTTAACAGAAGCAGCGATTATTAACACAACTTGAATATAATGGCTAGAACGATGTACTCATGAAAGCTGTAATTGTGCCAAACCTGCAGCCATTAGTAATCCTTGCTGTCCCTGAAGAGGAGAGACTGAGACAATCATTATTCTGAGCAATACTGGAAACAAAGATTGCAATTTTCTAAGTGAATTCCACAGTTCTGTTTGGTTTTGTTGCAGTGGAATCATAATCTCTACTGTTAGCTAATCAGAGATCTAATTAGCTAAGAAGTAACATCTAGGAGCATATGGCTAAATCCCTAAAGAGATCTCTGGTTTTCCAAAACCTAAAATAGCTATTACTAGCCAAAGTCAAAACAGTAGACCTCAGTCTTTCAGTATGACATATATTAAGAGATGAGTGCCTAAGAATAAGCCATATGAGCCAGCAAATTGTAGTGGGAGCATCTATGAAACCTCAGTACTAGGAAATCAATTGGACCAGAAATCTGAACCTGATTTTCTTGCACCTGCAGATATGGATATTATAGCCAGGATACAGATAATTTATATTTTTTCTGTCCAATTAATATTTCAGTAAACAGAAATTTCCTAGAAGAGATTAGACAACAGAGGAACAAAAGAAAACCTTATATACCCAGTTGCTCAGTGGTTATTCTATTCTTCAAGGGTATGACAGGTATGGGTTCAAGTATTTGCATCATGAAAGTGAAAGTGAATGTGTACTCACTAGGCAATTAGGAAAGTGTGATACAAATGAAATCTACAAATGTTTAATCCATGCCTGGCTTTGGTAGTAAGCTTGTTCTAGGTACTGAAATGCTTTGAAGATGCTTTCAAGACGAAACCTGCAGGAAGAAACACCCAGTCTGAGATTCCCTCACTGGGACCATTTCTGCACTGGAGGCCTTCAATCGTCTAAGGACTAGGGCACTGAGTGGGACTGTGAGTATCTCAGTGCAGCCTGATAAAGCGAACGGTAAAGAATTAAGTATCTAAAACTTTGTTAAACTAGTTTCCAACTGAGATCTTCACTTCCTCGTATCTTGGACTGGATTTAGTCTGACAACAGTGCAAGTGTGCTTTGAGGAGGATGGAGTATAAGAAAGCTGGTATTCTGCATAGGGTTTATGAGAGTAATTAAGTCAGGGAAATAGATTGCTATAAAATTGGAGGGATTAATTTCAGCATTAAGACACTCACATTTAGCTGTCTACACATATTATTTATGGGCATGAAAATACCCATTATGGTCAACTATGATGTAAGACAGGGTTCAGTTGCTTAAACATGTTTGTCACTTGCCACTGAGATGCTTTAGCATATCCAGGCCATCCGCGTGGCCCTGGCTGCCAGAACAGTGAACACAGGACCTGCCGCAGCGGCAGCTGTGAGGAGCGGATGGCAGCATGGAACCAGGTCCTATTTTCAGGCACCTGGATTGCATTGCTGTGCAACACAGTCAACACATCTAGAGAGAGACTGATTACCTTACCCTGAAGTAGCCTCCTCCAAGGCTCCATTCAATTTCCTAAACGTAGGTACCTACTGTTATTTTTTCACAGCCTCTACTGCCTTACCTTCATGTGCCATTCCAGAAGGCACAGGCGTCCAACAGGTCCTGTGCCATATCTGTGAACCCTGTCTGGGTGCTTTTGGATACAAATTTGAATGCCAGGGCATCTCAGCACTAAGCATCTACGTTTAGAAGAGCTTCTTGTTAGCTAAATAGCTTCAATGACTCTTATTGACTAGGCATTCATTAACCACAGTGGGAACTTATATATATATTGAACTCACATGTAGACACCTAAGTCTAGGTGCTTTGCTTTTAAAAACAGTTCCTACCCTTGGCACAGCTTCTAACTCTGAACACCTTCACAAAGTAATGGGACTAGCATATTTTCAGCAAATCATTCATGCTCACAGAGGAAGCCTGAAAATAATTCCAGAGCCGTCCTGCTTAGTGCTAGTTAGCTGGCTGTATCTTGTTCTTATTCAGTTGGGTAACTGGAGGGAATGATAAGTGCATGATTGAATTTTTATTGGAACATCACGTCACTCACGGCTGACCTGGTGTGGAAGGCATTCCTGTTGTGCTGCATATCAATTCCTTCATTTTGTCACGCATGACTTCCACTTGACTTTACATACGATTAATCCATGGCATGTATTTAAGTAGGCAACTCACTTTATTCTACTTGACATTTTAGATTATGCAGATAAATATTACAAATGCACGTTTTCTTGTGCCTACCATGAATATTAAGTTTACTGGACTGTTACTGATAAATCTGAAAGCTTAGACTGCTTTTTAGGTAAAACTTTAACAGCACCTTTTGTCCTTATAGGACATGACTGCTATAGCTATTTAAAGATTTTCTCATGTTGTCAAAAAATGATAGTGGAAACAGAAAGTTGGACGGGAACCAGTGTTGCTTAAATGACTGAGAGAACACAATAGTCACTGTGACTCAAAACAACAAGCAAATAAGTGCCTGCAGTTGTCCTTTAAATGGTTAGACATAGAAACACAAGTTTCCAAATAATGACTATGAAATAGTTTGTGCATGAAGCGAGCAAGTCTAACTGCATTGTCAGATAAAGCCAACGTGTGTGTGTGCACGTATGTGTGATTGAGTGTTTGTACATCAGGTGTGTTGTCATGTAAAAGTCTTGAGCTGAATCATACTGTGAACTAATTTGTCTTACAATAGCAGTCAAAATATGTCAAGTAACGTTCTAGAGTATGTAGAAAGAAAAATATCTTCATAGTAAGAATTATTCCCAAAGTCAGTTTCTTCAATTTGTTATTCAGTCATCATGACTATGAAGATGGATTAAATAGTTACAGAACTGTCGTAACTTCTTTTCTGTCAGTTTATCAGTATTTTCAAAAATTTGCTGTATTTTTGTATCAGAATAATGGAATCTGACATCAGAATAATATCTAGAAAGTTGACTTCAGCTGACAAACATGGCCAAAGGAAGTTGTTTGCCATTTGTTCATCAAGGCAACGGCTTTATTGCTTGACAAGTATCTCTTTAAATTGAGGATAGAACAATGAAAAGCACTTTACATTTGCTTTCATTTCTTCAAGAGCTGTATGTTAAAAGGCAGTGTTTGTAGCTCTGGAATTCAGAGACTAATATATAGTTGAAGAAATCTATTTATTAACTTATTTCTTTGTGAAACGGGCAGTAGTATTCCATTATGATGCCTTGAAGTCAAGAAAAATTATTTTAATAGATTTTATGAAAGTATGTGGCACAAACTAATCCTGCTAAAGAAAACTGCTGAATAATTTAAAATTTATAGAAATATTGTGATGAAAACTGTGTTTTAGCCACTGGCAATTCTTCTCTAATACTGCCACCTATAGAATCTTTCAAATATTACATCTCTGTCTCCTTAAAGGAGAATATTCCTGGGTCTGTGAAATCTCACAAATAACTAATCTGAAATTATAGGTCTTCTTCATTCCTCTGCAAAATCGAGTAAATTACCTAGAACATAAATTTCATATGCCTAGTATCTCGAGGAATTCTAGCTAATGGGTAAATGTATCTCAATGCTTAACAGAATGTGAGAGGAACTTCATTGACTCCCAATTTATTTTTGCGCAAGTTTTCCACTGCCTTAAGTGATACTGTTTATGCCAAGATGAGAGACTTGACTTAATCCATTAAAACAAATGGCAAGAAAAAGAAAAAAGAGACAAGCCACAAGTGTTTGGATGCTGGAAGACTACTTCAGGGAGATGTCTTATATAGCTTCTGTGTTAAAACTTTTCTCTAAACCTTCATTATTGGCCACTGCTAGAGACAGGATTACTGGCCTCACATGGGGACACTGTTCTTATAAGAGGAATAAGCTGCTGGGATACAATTTAGTAGAGATTAGAATATAGTTGCAGACAGTCATGGGTAATGTCTGTATTTTTAATATTTGCATCTCAATAATTACTAGTTATGAAAAAGATAATTGTGTTCACATATATAATAATGATGTCCTATAAATCAAATTATCATCTGCAGCAAATGGGTTTTAGACTGGTGCTTCTTCCCCAGGAAGAATCATCCTTGACGCCCAAACTTGGCCACTTTTTCTCACAGTAGTAATCACACTGAAGCCAATAGGTCTACTACATGCTTGCAGGAGAGCTGAAACAACCAGGTCCTTAGAGATTTCTCCCTCTTCAGAAACCCTTTGAGATAGCTAATTACAAAGTCACTCATTGGGCCAAGTGGAATAAGCTGGGATTTGCTGTTCAAAGCCATGCAGTAGAGTCCCCAGACAAAGTGCGGGGAGATGGAACCTCTTGTTGGTTTTGAACATTGTGTGTTAATGAAATATAACTAGACTAAATTACATGCTGCTCTGGGCTGAAGCTTCACTTCTTAATCAGAAGACAAGTTAGTTTTGTCTGGTACTTCAGTTGCAAACTTTAAGTCAAATGAACAAAAGATTTTGTTAACATCATATTTTGGTGTCCTGGAAAACTAACTACTTTTAAAAAAAAAAACCCTAGATAAACTACTCCCCCTGTATTCCTAATCCTTGTGGTAGAATTAACACTGTGCCGGATCTTAGCAATGTTTGATTGCCATTTATGCACTTCAGGGTTTGGTCTGGTTTTGCTGTGTTACTGTTACAGTTGTGACCTTTTCAAACCAGTGGAACAGAATTATCTGTTGCTTCATGTGTCATGAACAGTCTTAGAAGTGGTTTGAGTCTGGACAGCAATGTTAACACTAAGTAAAAAAGACTCCTGCATAAATTTTCCATTTCCTTCCCATTTCATTACAACCACTTTTATTTCTGGCAGTATAAATTAATCATTTTCTTGTTTGTTTACATCAGTGTTACCTTTAGAAATCTAACACACTTGAAGAACCATCCTGCCTTATGAGCGTTAATGGGTTTGGACAACACAGTACACCCAAGAAATGGACATTTAAATGATCCTAGAATTAATGTATTACCCTGCCTTGCCTGACAAGGCTTTGTTCCTTGGACCCATTCAGATCTAATTTCCAACGCTCTCCTCTCTTCCTAGTGCTCCCTAGGGATGCTTGCCTTTCCAAAGTAGGTCTTAAATTTCATAGGCATCTTCTACTGCACTTCAGTCACCAGTGTGCTGCCTACCTGCTAAACCTCTTCATCTTTCTCCTAGAAAAGCAAGTCCTAGCACTTGCTTTGGCAGCTTGAAATATACAATGAAATATTTGCTCTCAGAGTGTCAGACCAAAAAATACCTGTGTACTACTTGCTGAATATTAATTGATCATATACAGCCTATAGGAAATGCAGGGTAATTGTAATTGAAACTGCTACCCTCTCTTCATCAAGTGGGTTGATTTCTTCAAATTTCCTCTAAAATATATGATTTAATACACATCTTGCTGCAGCCTCCTGAGAATACTGCTCAGTATTTACACTTTGGCAATAAGCATCGTGAGAGTGGACCAAGTAAGCACTGTGAATTTCAGGCCATATGAGCCATTAAAACTATGTTCTTTAACTGATCTTCCTCTCCCTGGGTTTACTCTTGTTCTAACTTAGTTTTCCAACTACTGAACACTTGTTAGTGCAGCTCTGACTTCTAAAGCTTAACCATAATGTACCACAAATCTGTGCTGACAGTCATTGCATCCTTGGTGGTTTGAGCCGCTGCTCGAAGCAGGACACATCACGTTGCTCTTTAAGAACAGTTACATCCTCATCTGCACGTATGCTCTCATCTCTCATTTACATAGTTCATAAAGAACCACAAGGATTTTTAGTGTTTGCTAGGCAAGTTAGTGCTTGATTATTGTCAGTTTATGTTTAAGTACCCTTAACATTCGTGGTCAGAGTACTCTTCCTCACTATTGTGGCTCTACCCCTACTGCCCCATTTACTCACTTCACCTGACTTGTACTCATGCAATCCATACTGTTGTACTGTATTTACCAGTTCCTATTATTTGGTAAAGCCCTATTTGTTCTTACTCTTCGTTATTCTCCTCTGGTTTTTTGCCTCATAAATCTCGTCTGTCTTTTTCTCACACTTTTTTCCTTCTTTCTTGCACATTCATTAGTCTCCATCATTTAACTTCCCTTTGTTCTCTCCTGGTCCCTTGGGCTGTTCATTGCTCTCTGTCTCTTTTTCTTTTGGCTCCAATAACCACCATCAATCCAGAGATGAGATATTCAATCTTGATAAGCAGCTGTTTTTTAGCAATTTGCCATCCACTAAAAGTGCAAACTGCACTTTGAAAAATCTCATGGTAATTCATTATTCTGCCAGAGTAAGGTGAAATGCAGGGCAAAGAGTTTGGTCAGGACTCATAATCCCTATTCATAAAAAGAAAGCTTTTAAATAAAACAGAACGGAACCCTCTAATGTGTTTACCAGGTGGAAGAATTACTAAAAGGATGACAATCTACAAGAAATACAATTTTCTGTTTCTCAGATGTAAGTTATTTGTACTGGTAATAGTGGCCATCACAAGAAGATCCAAGTCTATTCTGAAACCAGAACACAGAAGTGTTTACCTGATTAATTACCTGCTTTATGTATAGCATATGTCCTGGTGATCAGTGCCCTGAATCCAGATGGCATTACTTTTGAAAACCTCACTTGAAATGAGAATTCAAAGTTGAAAAGTTCATATAAAGAGCCCTGAAAGGCTGTTGCAGAAGAGGCAATAGAGCAAGCACATTCTTACATGGAATAAAGAATTTAACAATGACTTTCCAGAAACTATATTCTCTTTGATTTAAGCCTACCAATTGCAAGTGCTTTCTGAAATGGGATTTTAAAACTGTATCCATCTATAGCGTAAGGACTGCAAATCAGGTCAAATGCAGTTCAGCCTGTCAGTTTTCTGCTTGAAACTCGCTCTGTAGGCACAACAAGGGAGGCTGGACCTTGGCAGGCAGTTTGAAAAGGCAGCTCTTTAACAGTAACTAGAGTCCTCCAAGAGATGTACAGAGAGCTTCTTGAAGGAAAAACATAAGCTCGTACAATCCTAACTTGAATCTACGTGCTGCGGAATAGACGGTGCAGACTGTACTACATCTCCTTGCACACAGAGATGGTTCAGACACTTAACAGGAACAGCCCCTGAACTTGGAGCACTGGTCTATCCACAGGGTTGACTATTCATTTGTGCAATCTCTCAGAGAAGAAAACAGACAGAGAAAGGACTCCTAAACACGAGGGTAATGAATGCAAAACGGGCAGACTGAGGACTTACTTTGAGGGTGACATGTTGGAAGAAAGCCAGGGAGACTAGACACTTGAAGATTATTACAGTGATGTTTGCATCTTTTATTATCATTCTCGGTGCATCCCTACCCAACAGCCGGTGAAGTCAGCAGGAACCTCTCCATTAGTATCAATGGAAATTGGATAAGGTCCCAGATGCTTCCTACTTCTGAGGTGTACGCAGAAGTGTACTGCTCAGCTCTTAAGTGTACTTCTCAATATACATCTTTATGGTGAGCTTGGGACTGAACTAAGCACTGCAACGCTGCTCTGCAATGCTTCCTGTCCCCTCGCTATCTGACAATGCCGTGCTGCCCATGAATTTGGCTGAATGATTTGAAAAAATTGAAGGAACAAATGGTGTCAAAAATAAGAGGAGTCAGAAAACAATATCTAATCATTCATAGCTTTAAATTACTTGATTTTTCTAACAGAAAGGAGCATCGCTTCCTTAAATAAAATCCACTTTGCACTTTGTGTCTCTGTGTCACATTTGATTGATATATTACAAAATACTGTGTTTTTCTGCCTAGGCATTATCGCGTAACTGTACGTATGGTGTACTATCCATTTGACATACCTTGTTCACAATAGGTGCCGGTTGTTCCAAGAGGACAGTGACACGTGTAGCCCTCAGGCAGCGGCACACAGGTACCGCCTTGCTTACACAGATGGGGAGGGTCGTGCTCAGGTTCACATACTGACACTGTTTCGGTGCAGAATGCACCCTTCCATCCAGTGGGGCAGTCACAGCTATGGTGGGTAAGTGAAAGGAAAGAATGCAACGTTATTACCAAAAGAAATCAACGTGTCAGTAGCAATGTAATCAAGACTTTCAAGTTCGGATACCTATATTTAGTCATCTGATCCAAAATGGTTAAGAGAAAAGCGTAGTAATGAAGTTTTTCCTTTAACTTTTTGATATGTTTATTTTACTGTAAAAGAAAAATGGACTTCATAGGAAACATTTTATTTTGAACCTTAGCATTACAATATTAGCATCCATAAGAAAAAAAAGCAGCTTGTGGCTTTTTTGTGTTTTGCTCTACAAATAACTCAAAAAGGCCTTGGCTTCATAAACTAGGAGGAGTCAAAGTGGACGTTAAAAGGGAAAGGAAAGCAGTGAAGATCAGCCATAAAAATAAAACCAGATGTCAAGATAAGGGAACTGCTAACAATTCCAAATTTTAGCTAGTAACAGGAGTCTATCAGCAACTGCCTTTCACTTAGCCATTATTCATTTGCTAAATTCTTATAATTGGCACATCAGAGGTAGGTTTGGTGAAGCACTTGGTGGAAAAGAGGATAGTGGATTTGACCATGAAAGAGGTGACAATCTGAGTGTTATGTATCTATGATGGTAAATCTATGCCACAAGCAAATTTTCTAAACTGCCTGCATCACTGGCCTTGTTAGTGACCACTACTCTTTATGCCTTTCTTTCATCCAGGCCAGGAGAATATAACAAAAAAATTTCACAATAACCTGTAAATTTAAAATCAGTATGAATTCTATAGAAATTGTGAAATACAGAATACACTTGGCATGGATGTTAACTAAAGAGTTTCAAAACTGTTAAAATGAAATATGTTAGACCTATTTGTATTTTAGAATTTAGTGGCACTTTATGATAAAAAAATTGTTCCCCTGAATAAATGCACTTATTGATTTTTCCCTGGAAGTTTTCTCTCTCAAGGCTAAGAATGAAACCTCGTACATTTTGATTGATTCTTAGCCCATGTCTTTTTGTGTATGTGCAAAATCCTGAATTTTTCTTCAAACTCACTGAGCTACACTTTCCCCATTAATCAGCCCAGTGTTTCTGGGCAAAACATCATGAGGAGTCTGTGAAGCTCTGCTGTTTCACCAAACCTTCAGATCAGACAACAGCATGTAAACAAAGCACAGCCAACAAGCCCTTCAGAGTGATAAACAGCTATTTGGAATGAAGGGGAAAAGAGGACAGGACCTTGCAAAAGCAAAAGCACCTCAATTCATCAAAGTCAGCATCAGAATGCTTTCCATCTCAGCTATAAATGTTATGCTTTGATGCATGAAAGCTACTGAGAAGGGGAAGTGATTTAACTCCCTGAGTGCAAACAGAAACGGCCGTTATTGGGCTGTGACGCAGGGGGTTTGGAGCTGAAGCTGCTGCTGTTGGGCAGCACACACAAAGGTTCTTCCCCTTTCCCTTGCTTGTGTCTGCCTATGTCTGTTTAAGTTTCTTTTCAGTCTTGTCTTTTAGGACCTAATAAAAGTTACGTTTTTAAATGAGTTGAAAATGATTTGCACAGAGCTGAACATGTTTGCTGTGGCCTACAGTGGCAAAGGTCTACGAACAAATGCAACCTTCTACTTAACACTCCTGAGCAAGTTGGACTGGGGTTGAGAAGTTTAGATCCAAAATTGCCTAATCTTTAGAGAGATAAGGGAAGGGGCAGCATTTCAAATCCTTTCCATCATGTGGCATGCCATGCTGGTCTAATTTTCTCTGTATTTTCTTGGTTGCAGTTGCTTGTTGTTTTTCCAGACCAGGAGAACCCAATGGCTTGCAGCATCACTAATGCCTTGACTCTCAGGGATTTAAAGACCCATTTAGAATCACAGAATACCTCAAGTTGGAAGGGACCCATAAGGATCGTTGAGTGCAACTCCCTGCTCCTCGCAGGACTACCGAAAAGTAAATCATCCAGACGCTCATTGCATTTCTTTAGATGTAAGGGGTGAGATTCATTCTGAGACCAAGGCACCTGATTTTGTGTTATGTTAGGAGCCCAGATGGCCTCCAGTTGCCTTCCTAGAGGTACGCGAGAGAGGCAGCTTGAGACCAGGGAGACAAGAATCTGACAGAGACCACTGAACGCTCAAGTTCAGGCGATGGGATCCTTGAGTAGGTGCCTGAGCTCATATGCTAATCAATGGCGATCCAGCTGAACCAGGCAGGGGAACCGGAGCACTACCCATCCCACAAACCAACACATGCATGACTAACGATGAGGTGCTGCATTCAGTTGCCGCAACACAGGCGTTCAGTGCCATCTGGCATGTCATATCTGAGAGATCTGTGTGAAACCAGCAGGTGAGACAGAAGAACTCAGAAGACTTGCGCTCTTCTGGACGCCCTACGAAGACCAGAAAAGGTATGCCTTTCCCCCAGCCAACTATAAAAGACTGTCCTTGCATTAAAGACTGGTTCCATCCTTGCACTGAAAATTGGTTCTAATCGAATCTAACCTAATAATGGAACTACAGCAGCTCATTTTATGAGGCATCCCTCTACCATATAGGGGTATGATTTAATTTCCTAAACCTAAGTAGCTAGTGCTATTTGAAAGCTATAGAGTACTGAGAAATCCACATGAGGCTTGGAGATATGACAGAAGACTTATGCAAGTCCTAAGCTCTTCTGAAGCAGCAGCTGAAGGCCAAATGGTCTACCCAGGGGTATCTGAAGTGACACTACATGCTTACATTTAGCAAACTGAATCCTGCTCATTATGTCTGACGTTCTGTTCAAAGTGCACACAACACATACTTCTTCTCTTACTTCAGCGGCAAGCAGTAGCCATAACACATCACAGATGTAATTTTCTATTTTGTATGATTCTATGCCATAAATAAAATAATGGAGGATATTATTGTCCCTTGAACATGAAATTCTTCATTTTATCATTCAAATATTTACTCTTTATTTTGTTAAAACATAGCAGTTGTGCTCTGTTGCTGGCCAAAATGTAAAGTTTAATGCTGTATATTTCTGCTTCTATTTAAATCAAAACATCATCCCTATAGCAACTGAATCTACAGCTTAACAGCATTGCACACTTTCTGGCAGGGTTGTGAAAGCAAGATATAAAAATAGCTCAAAAAAGCAACAAACACCTCTGGAGATATCGCATTTCAGGAGAAAAAAATATTTGAACACAAATCCAGTTCCCTTAACGACTCTGCTCTTCAAAGGAACACAGATGATTTGAAAACAGAAAGAAGTTCCCTCTGAGAAAATGTGAGACACTATTGACAGCTACTATACATTGACAAAAATTATATGCATGCTACATCCACACCTCTTTGGCAATGTTCCACTTTTTTATGAGAGGAAAAGTGGCCATTACTGGTGCATGGATGCATATATACATAATCTGTGAAGACCTAGCTGTCCTGAAATATGAGGAGAGGTATATAATTCAGTAGTAGGTCAATACAAATTAAAACCAAACAAGTAAACAAAACACAGAAGAAACAAATTACAGGTGCCCCCCACCCCCAGTTTTAGAACAATCCCTAAACAAATCTGGAATACAAATTATGAAATTATAATGATGAAAAAGAACCTTGCCTGTAATATCAAGCTTCCCAATGTAGCTATGTCACCAGCTGCCACTCTAGCCTGCCACTTGCTTTCCAGATGTTCTCTAGATCTTGCTGGTGGTGGCTCTGTGTACTTTATAGACATAAGGATGACTTAGCACGGCTGGGGAAGTTGCTGAAGCAAGGACTTAGGGTAGTGTAGGTAGGCAGAGGGGAGTGGCATGCTTCAGCCCACATTTCTGATTTTTTTTTTTCTTGCAGTTTTGGTTTTCTATCTCTAATATGGTCATAAGTGAAAAGAGTGTCATTCTCCTTTCTTATTCCTCAGAAAGATCAAACACTCTGAATGTCAAGGGCTTAACAGTTCTGGAAGGATCCTGCAAAGTCCAATAGTTGGGACATACTGTAGTGTAATACGTGGAAAGCAGTCCCAAATTATATCTTTCAAAGCATTTCCTTCATTGCTCTATCTAAGAAAATATACATATGCTCGCAAGCGGAATGGGGAGGGAACGGCATGCTGCATCTCAGGGGTGAATTTTCCAAATTTAGTACAGCCTTACTAGCTTTAGAAGCACTAGTTTTGTACAGGTTTTCTTACCAATGAAGATTTGTCTCAGGGGCAGCAAAACCAATTACCATATAATTCTCTCTCCAACACACAGTTAGTAGATTGTTTTTAGCTTGACAGATATGCAAACTCTTTTTCTTTGTAGCACACAGAAGGACAGGTCTTTGTTGTTTTGAAGAAGAATCATACACAGAGGCTCCACAGTGCAAAGCCGTTTTTTTCTTCTTATCTGTCTTGCTGTCTGCAGTGTTTTCAGTCATTGTCTTCAGATGTTTTAAATCAGCACTTTTCTCTTTTTTAAAAAATTATGCAAATATGTGTAAATAAATGAGCACATGTAGAAGCAGAGGAGAGGAAGCAAGTATAATTAATCTTGGCAGATACTTTTAAAATCAAAAGTGCTCCTCGGCAAAGGTTTTACAGCTGAGTTACAAAGTGTTTGGAAACAAGATTTATTATAATGGAAGTGTTGACACACCACAGCAATTTGGAACTGCAAATGTACTTCCTTCTCATACGCCTTACAGTCTGCACAGTAAGATCCATCTACACCTAGCGATAAGGCATGAAAGACGATAGACTCGTCTTCTGGGCCCGCTGTCCTTGCCACCACTTACTATCCCATAGATCAGCCAGCTGAACTGCTTATGTGATGAACTGACCTAGTTCAAACAATTTTAACATGAGATCCTTACTAACACACCTTGTTTTGTTTGAAATGGATTAAGAAGGTTTTACATCTGGAATGGCAATGGTGAATGAACACTTGAGGATGGCATGAAGAGTGACCAGGGAAGGTGCATTTGAGAGTCAGGAAAGTATCCACAAAAATCACAACTGGAGGCACAGATAACTGTGTGTATTAGGGAGAGACTGAGCAGGAGAGAAGGATGCATGGGTGCTAGGTAAGGGAGCTCCTAAGGATTTAAACTGCCTCAGAACTTTGTGATGTTGGGCAGTTAGTGGATTACTCCAGAAAGGGGTTCTTGGATGAAAATACTAATTTCCAGGAAACAGAAGTCACCTACTTTTGCCCCATCAGCCATGGTCAGACATTAAGACAGTCAAGCTCTCCTCTTTGCTATTTCTTCTCTGCTAGCTAGGCTGCTCACTTAGTTTTTTTAAAAAATGTCTTTCTTACGCATCTAGTTCTTCCCATGGATTTTGTATTAAGTCTGGATGCCAGTGACTTCAGTGGAGCAGAACCAGTCCACGGAATTTCTTTAAAAATTTCCCCAGGAAGCGCCCTAACCATAATTTTAATATTTTAGTTCTGATTTTATTAATATAAGATCAAAATTCTCTGTGTAACTGAATGAACCCTTCAGCAGTTTTCTTTCTTTCTTTCTAATAAGATGATAGGCTCCTGGAGACTTCTGTTATCACGCCACTAAATTACCACAGTTGCTAGTCTAGAGATCAGTCTATGCCGTAGTCTACAACAGAAGAAAATACTTACTAAACAGTAGAGCCGCTGTCTATGCACTTCCCACCATTTCTGCATTTTATTAAACTGCATGGGGATTCTTTACATTGTCCAACACTGCGACCAGAATTGGGGTGACCTTCTGGAATCCCTGGTGCTTTAAACTCTTCATTCATGCTGGTGCGAACTTGAACATCAAAAATGCAACCTCAAAAGTAGAAAGAAAAAATAAATGAAGTTTAAAACAGATACAGGAAGTCAAAACAAACCGAACAACAGGACGCTGTCAAGCCTCAATGAATGGGTTGCACCAGAATGTCTTCAGTGGATGGGCAACCATACCATCTACGTGAGCTAAAGGTATGCTGGCTACTTTCTGTCCAGGCCAATGAGTGGATGATTGTAAGTTCCTTCATTTAATGACAGGTAAAACAACAGAATTCATTTCTGAAGGAATAGACAGAATGCAAAGTCAGTGAGTAAGGAGTGACTAGGTGCAATTTTGTGTTTACACACACATGCTGTTCACAAATGCATCTACATCAGATAAAAGCAGTCAAAAAAAACCCCTCTAGAAAAAAAGGAGAACAGATGCCAAGAAGTCTGTTTAGTGTAAAGTATGTAAGAATCCAGAAAACACTGGCTAATACAATGCAGGCAGGGAACGTGGACTTGAATTTCCTTAGGCTGAAAAGGACTCCTTCAAGGAAAGACCCAGATTCTCCCCTTCTTAAGTGAAAGCTTCGGTCCGTGGTACATGCAGATCATGTCGCACATGACCACATTTTAAAGTAGGAGTATGCTGCTCCTTTAGGCCCTTAATCTCAGAAAATAATTCAAAAGTTTAATGTATACTAGTAAGGTAAACACACCCAGGGCCTGTTAGTTGGTCCTGCGGGCAAGTGACCTGCTGTAGTCACAATTATATCATCAAACATTTATTACTTTCCGGAACACTATCGCTGCATCCAGACTACTGATGGGAAATGGTCTCTAGATTATGTTAAGTCCCTAAATATACCGAAGAATTATTTGGAAAAACCACAGACCAAATATTTGTCAGGGAGCAGTAAGAATTTATTTGTAGAGATGACTGAGTGTCAGTGCCTGGATCTATGCCCTGACATTCTTTTAATTTGCTAATACGTTGGTATCCCAAGTGAAAAGAGGAGCCAAAGCTTCAGAGTGAAGCAGAGAAGCTCCCTACTTGCTACCTCCAGGCAGCTCCTGCTTAGCCTGTGGGCTTTCTGGGATCGCCCCTTCGGAAAGTCTTTGCTCTTCCTAGTGACTGCACAGGATGGTAAGCCTTACAGGTCTAACTTACTCATCAGTATTTTCAAGTCACGTTTCCAGATCCACATGCTAATTTATGTACTACAAAGCTGAAGATTATGCTGTGCATTATATCTTTTTGGATCAAACCCTAAATAACTTTTCAAAATATATCTGAATATCCAAGTGATTTAGAGTCACATTTAATGGTAGCCTTAAGCGCTTTTGAAATGTCATCCAGATCTATACATAAATATATACAATTTTAAACTAAAAATCAGGTTTTAAACCACTTTAGTTAAACCAGTACAGTAATGTATTTGGAAATGTTCATACCTTTCTAAACCTGATTTATACAATTTAGCCAAGATATGGTGAATTCCCACAGTGCTTGAAATCATGAGAATAGTAGGTATTCAGCAGTGCACGCCAGAGGCTCACTGCTTAACATTGAAAGCAGGGAAAGGATATGATATGGAGATTGAAAGTAATCATCACACTGTTTGTTTAAAAAAACACTTAATATGAGTTTTTGCATGATGCACTGGAATCACATAAGACGACGACTTGCAACTAAAAGACACAATGAATGTCCAATTGTGAATTTTTTTTATAATCATGTAATTTGTTTTGAACAAAGTATAAGTAATATTTATAGCAAGATAGCTATTTTAACCACAGTTAGACCAATGTTAGTAAAAGCAGTTTTCTTAAACAGGCTTTTTCCATATTACACACACTTTGTAGTTCTGCTTATATTGACACATAACTGGTAATTCAAAACCTCATATTAAGCAATTTAAAAATAACCTAGTTTGATGATTATTTAGAGTCTTCATATTATTGCTTCTTTGCTTTTAACAGTGTTGGTTTTAGGCCACCGTATGCTTGGTAAATCCTAACTAATGTTTCATCTGTTCATCAGTAGCAGATAAAGCATGTTCTGTTCTCCTGAGTCTTGCTGGAGTGCTAAGAAAAAGCAGCCCGCAGCTCTGTGTAAACAACGGAAAGCACAGTGAGTGCCCAAGAACTGGGAAGGTCATCATGGAAAATAAAGTAGCATTTCTGTTGATGACTAGTTTAACTGTACCAGCAGAACCTCTAGGCTAGAAACAGTTCTTGAGCACTTGTAAACAAAGCACATAGTAGGTACCTGAGTATTTTGGCCCAGCTTTATGAGTTCAACTGAATTTTTCATTTAATTTTCGTATTTCTTCTAATTCTTAGTCAGTGGGGTGCAGATGAAGGACTCAGAGCAGCAATTTGAGCCTGTCATAGCAAGCACTATACAACCTTCTGCAGAGGGATCAGCTAATGAATGTGCTTTCTTTCTGACCTGAATTCCCTCTGCTCTGCCAGTTCTGGGCCTCTTTTAATGAGAGACTGCCAACTATTCTGAATAGGGGAGAGGTTTTCTGACACAGCCAAGTTTGCAAGAGGAGCTCAAAAGAAGTTTCTGAATTTGTGAGTTAAACTTGGTTTGATCCTGAAGATCAGAGTTTGATGCAGTAGGCTGAAAAATGTCTTCAGCTTCTCACAGGGGCTGAAGGAAGTTTTCTGAATCGCTCAAGGCACCATCAAACATTCCTCAGACTATCAGAAGAATCTGTAGGTGCTGATCCCCAAGTTTCCTAAACTTAAAATTCCCACTCTTTTGATTATTAAATTACAGTTTATTACAGACATTTATTTTCAGTTTCCTCCTCCCCCGTGGAAACTACTTGAACAACAACCGCTGAAGGCAGGTAAGGATGGACATGGTCTGGGACAGCAGCTGCACAGAGTAAAAATCCAGACACTAGGGACAGTTAGTCTGCAGCAGCAAGGCTGACCTCAATGTTTCTTGATCCAACAGCGATTGCTTACAAAAGGAGAGGTACACTCTGGTATTAGAAGCAAAATGGTTTGAATAAATCATGTCTTTAAAAGCAGCCAACAGCATCTTTCCAAAAGTCTGAGTGGTTTAATCAACTGTGTGCTACATAAACTTATCTTGACTGTCACTTCCAGAGTTTTTCTGTGGGCTCCCTATACCTGCAGATTGGCTGAAGTAAAATGGTTCAATATTTTCCTTTCTGTTAGTGGTCTTATGGTTCCCACTCTGGAGAAGGGCTATGGAGGTGTATTTCTGATCCTGAGGATCCTGAGAGCTGAAACGGGAGATTTCTGAGCTAGAAGAACAAATGAGATGCTGACTACATAAGAAATGTCGTAGGACATCGGTCACAGGGAAGCGTAGCTTCCTTGAAAGTCAATATGCTCTGGAGAACAGAGACAAGCTGCTGCTGGGAACTGGAGCACGGAATGAATTAGCAAATATAGTAGACTTAATACTGTGAATGATAGGGACAAAGAGAAAACTGTTTATGAGCTACATGTTTGACAAAATTTTGAGATAAAGACTTCTTTTTAAACAGTAAGAAAAATCAATAAATAGCATGGCAACTAACAGTACATGAACTTTGAAATATTTTTTATTTTTTGGAAGAATATTCATCCTGCTTTTGTAGAAATTTGGCCATCCCAATACAGTCGCAACACGAGGAACCTTTAAAACTGGAAAAGTTTTGTGGTTAAAGTGAAGCACCAGAGATTCCTGTTGGTCACCCCTAACATTAACATGTCTATAAAAAAGCCAGAAGTACTTCACAAATATTGACACTATTAAAATACTTGCATAGACATTACGTTTTATGATATGTCAACTTGCAAGCTGTTAAGAAGCTATGAAAAGTATAACTATTCAATCCATACTTCCTGAAAAGACGGAGACAGATGAAATGTTAATTTGTATGACTTTCTGAGTGAAAAGTTGATTATAGGTAAGAAATTGATTTCAAGGAAGTTTCTATGTAAGAAGAAAAAGTAAGGTGATGGCTGGAAAAGAGGCAGTTATGTGGTCTTAGTGGAAATGGAGTGTAATAGTGTATGAAAGTGAATCTTACTGCTATGCTTGTTTTTCCTAATGTGCCCCCAATTTATAATTGAGAACTCAAACTCTGCTATGGCAAAATGTTTTCTTTTCATTTGAAAGGCTTTCCAGTACTTAAAATAAATTGAAGTTTACCTCAAAAATATCGAGCACATTATTTCTATGGAAGTAAGGAATGCAAATAAAGAAGTGTTATGACCAAATCCTTTGCTTCATTGTTGATCTGGTAAGAGTTGAATTAAGATTTCTACAGAGCTTCAAATATCAGTTTCAAGGTAGGAATTATTATCTGTTAGATGAATAGCTGAAATATTCCTAACTGGAATTACTTAGGTCCTGTCAAGAGACCTAGACCATGATGTCAGGAAAAAAAATCAGATTTTATGATGTCCTGTCAGAAAGAAGCTTTCAGCATGAAAACTATTACGCAAACCAATGCTGGCAGTGACAGAGCTAGCTGGGAGAAGAATTGAAACTACTTTACCACAGAGAAAGAAAGTCCTTTTGGAGCGATGCTGTAGAACACGGACAGAAAAGAAGAAATCATATCATGGCAAACTTCCATTTTTATCAGAAAAAGTATTAAAAATATTTAGCAAAGCCTCTCTTTGAGTTGTGTTTCTTAGTTATTGTAGTAAAATAATGAAAAAGCCACAGGAATCTCAGCCAAGGACATCCTAGTTTGTTTCCTTATAAGACAGAGATTTTAGATCTTTATTTCATAAGAAACTGAAATAATTTAACGCATGTTTTAAAAGGAATTGAAAACAGTATAATCTTTACCTTGAAAGCCATTCTTAAATCTGGATCCCTTTGGTAGGAGTTCTGGAGTATACTCGCGATAGCCTCCTAAATAAAACTGACTGAAGACATTGAGTCCAACCAGTCTCCCAGGAGAAGTGACGGTTTTATTCTTCTGATCATCCACCTTTGAGTAAAACATTTATATTTGTTACAACAAAGGAATTTGCCTTATTTAGGAACTCTTAACGAAGGCAGTCCTCCAAACTTAACAGGGAAACACAAAAGTAATTTTTAAACTTCCCATGTAAAATGTGAAAAAAAGGAACACTTTTATCTAAAAGCTGTCCTTCTAAAGGAAATAGTTTCTTACCTTCAGCCAACCTTTTTGGAGATATCTGCCAAGATGGATGACATGAATATTGAGTGTCAGATCAAGTGGTTTACTAATGATTGTTGCTGTGCCAGAACCTAGATTGTAGCTATATACTACTCTGCCATTACGGAGGCCTAACTCCAAGAAATCATCTCCATTCAGACCTGAAAAGACAAAAATAAAGTAACTACTTATTTGAGGATTGAGTGAATCATAATGCATAAACTATCCTCCAAATCCATTAAAAATATATGAGTTTAGTAAAATTTTAGCAAGGAAGGTTTTAGTTTTGTATATATTTTTAATATTCTCTGTTTAACTTGTAATACTACTTCCAGTATTCTCGTGGATTTAAAATAGAAACTGCAGAGTTTTGAACATATTTACAGGCTTGTTGAAGGAAGTTCTTTTTCATACTAGAGTAGGTTAATGACATCCACAAAACCTGTCGAGCCTGGTGAATTTAGCAGTCATTGCTGTTCCCCCCTCCCCGCAACATGAATAAATGCTCAACTTTCTCCAAAAATCTTAGAAAAAGCAAACTGAAATTCCAAGTTGCATGTGAGAATGGCCCATGACTTCATTCTACTCCCGTACGCTTTCAGCTTTCGTGGTAGGGACTTCAACAGCCTCAGAACTTGAGGGCACCTGCTGCTGCAAGGTGAGGAAGAGGAGCGGCGGGGCTGGGGGCTGAGGAAGCTCTAGCAGCTTCTCTCAAGCGTGGTCAGCTGCCCAAGAGGGCCTGGAGACGTCACTGGAGCGGCCCCTGATTAGGGTGGCTCTAGAGTATTTGTTACTGGAGTTTCTCTTTAATTCTCTGAACTCTTAAACTTTCAGGTTAGAACTCTTTCATTTCCAAATTTGCAGTAAAAAATTTAATTTCTTTACATTTAGGACTGTATGCTGGAAGTAGTAGTCTGTGCTTTTCAGGTACTATATCATAAAATCTCATTGGAAAGATTTTAGGTCAGACATAAAGCCTATGAGTAAGAATCCAATTCCTGGACCCATTCCTGGGTCCTTACCCATCCAAGTAAGTGGATTTTTACACTGGCATCTTTGAAGAGAATTAATCCCTCTTCTCCTGTAGGCAAGAGTGGAACCACCATTAGTTAGAGAAAATATGATCAAATGTTTCTTTTTACAAAGCCCACCCTTTCTTTTGCACATACTCTTAGCAGGGCAAAAGAACTGGGATACAAACAATGGTAAAAGGGAAGAATGTTCTCAGTCTTGGATTAGGGTGTCCTGAATTGAAATTCAAAGCCTTCCATCTCTTTTTACAACTCTCCCGTGAATTCAAGCATTTCAGTGCTCAATTTCATGCCTCTACACTGTGTTTTATTTGATATTTTCTTCTGTTTTCATAAGGCTATCTCATTTTGTATTTGTTTTAGGGAAGGTCTTCTCCTGTTTGTTCTTGCAGTGTCACACAGTGACCCTCATTTCAAATGGGTGTCTCGATGCCCCTGCTCCAAGCACATGGGGAATTTGCTTCATTTGCAAAAGATAAATTGGGCTTTTCCCCACAACAAGCAATGATACATGGATCTCGTCCTCCCACTGAAGCTCTGCATACTGCTGTTTCACAGCCCAAACCGGCATATTCCCCTTATTTCATATGCTGTAAATGAACATGCTGCATTTGCAATGTGGGGTGGGAGGACGGGGGGAACAGCACTCTGCTTTCTCTATACAGAAGTTTGATTCTTCTATACAGTTACTATTTTGACACAACATGAATATATATAAAAAGAAGAGCTTATTCCAAAGAATTTGAATACATAGCCTCTGTAGAAAGTATGCAGTTACGTTCAGTTGAACAGAACACAAACACTGTTCATTTTTATTACAATGATTTGTTCATGACTGGATGAAACCCCATTGCCTTCAGTTACACTGGGACATTGCCAGTGAAGGACTTCCAAACTGAAAATAACGGTTTTTTTAAATCGTTACCAAAGTTTCTATTTTCAGCACTGTCCACAATGTACTTACATGATCTGGCCTGCAAAACTAGGGGAGGCACGTTAAAGACAAAGTGTTATTTAAAATGCTGTCTGAATTTTTAAAACACTTTCTTGGAAATGAAGTACACAGAAGAAATGCAAGTGTCAGCATTCTACAAAATCGACCTGATGGTGAAGATAATGTTAATTAATAGTCTGCATAAATGAGACAGCTTTTAACTGTTTTGTTGGTTTTGATTCTTTTGTCTTACTCCTTGTCCGTACCAGGAATGGAAAGGAAAACAGACTCTTGAGGAGGCTTCAAAGAACTAAGGCCATCTTAAATTCATATTATTTTTGTTGATTTCTGATCCTCTTATTTAGGGGTTCGAAAATGGTTGACTTCTACTTATGCATTAGACCTACAATGGCATAATTTTATTGACTTAGTTTTTTCTTACACTAATATAACTGCAAATAGAGTCAGATCCCAAATGTTTTCATATTTTACACTTTCAAGGTTGTAAGTTAAGTGACTTAAATATTTTAGCTATGAGAACCAATGGTGTTTATTTTGTAGAGTATACACTAATAGATGGAATTTGGGGAGGAAAAATTTCCTGCCTTTTTCTGGTTTTGTATCTGTTGTTAGCTCTAGAGTATTTGTTACTGAAGTTTCCCTGGTCAGAACAGCTTTAATTCTCTGAAGTCTTCTTAAACTTTCAGTTTAGAACTAATTTGTTTGAAAATATGAAGTAAATACTTTCTTTACCTTTAGGACTACCTGTGCTATCATCAGCAAAAATCCTTCAAAAGAAAGGTTTTTTTGGGGGGGGAACAAAGACAGTGCCTTTTTATTGCAAGAGGGCAGCAACTGAAACTTGGCATTATCTGTTTTAAACTATTTTTTACTGTCTTATATTTAAACCCTGCAGCTGTTGAAAAAGCACACTTTTATACATACCAGTTTTAAATGTCCTGCAACACAGGACTGCAGTAAACATCCTTTAAAAATAGTTTACACTGTGAGCAAATGTTTGGTATGTATAAATAATCTCACGCTTGAGTTGCGAACAGCAGACTCAGCAGCACTTTCCTCTTTTTAGACGTGCGCTCTTTGAAACCGTCAGTGTTTTAGTGCTTTTAATTTTGAAGACCTTTATATTCACTGTTTTTCTATTTCCTGAAAGCAGTTTATTTCTAGTCAAGTGAATAACTTGACTTCAGACTTCCTTTTTTTCTGTCTGATAATGAGCACATCCATATTTATACATATACATAATTTATCTCCTCTTCTTTGATAAGTAAAGAACTATACTTGTAAGTTTATTCCAGTTTGAAAGCAATGGTAGTTAGCATGTATTCAGCCTGAATTGATCTAAAATTTGAAAAACCTTATTCTGGAAACTGGAGACAAAAGCTGCCACCCTTTTGCGGTACTGCTATCTAAATATTCACAGGGCAAGCGATACAGGTGAATTTGCTTTTGCTTTCACATTATTACTCCCACTTACAAAATAAGTACCAAACAACTATTTACATAAGCTTAACATATGTTAAGGCCCCACTCCTTCACTCCGCACTTCTCTCCCCCCCAAAAACCAAGCGGTGCGTGGGGGTCGTGGCCAGTACATGGTGGTTCACACCTCCCCTCCGCTCTGGGGGGGCAACTTTTGTCCTGGCTTGGGGCAACAGGAGATGTTTTTCAAGTATTCCAACCCAAGCCAGGGGTCAAGCATAGCCCGGAGACTTAAAGAAGAGGACGTGTCCACTGTGATCAGGGGAAATAGCGAGCACTGCTAGTCTGACTGCTGTGGGAGGTCTGGGGTTAGGTGAGATATCAGAACAAGGGTGACTTGATGTGTAAGCTTTGGGGGGTAAGAGGAAGAAGATGTTATACGTCTCTGCATTAGGCAACATTTGATAGTACCTCACAAGAGGTTAGCCACGGCATCAGTGCCCGTGGTTTTGGCAGAGACGATGGTAGAGAGGAATCAGGTAGAAAACTGCAAGAGAATGCTAACTATGAGAAATGGGATGAAATGGAGAAAGGGGAAAATGTAAAGGGAATAGTAAAAATACTTCCTTGCAGCAAGATCACAGGCTGCAAAAAACCTCACACCCCTCATGGTGAGAGCATTATTGCTTGATACTCGGTAAAAAGTAAATTGTAGGACAACAGCATCTCCTCTCGGTGAAATAAGCAAAGTCCACTTGGTAAGAAATACCGCTTTCTGGTAATTAAAACGGGGCTTACTCAGTCTCCCCAACCATTTAAACTAAGGGTAAACCAAATAAAACTGCTACACAGCAATTTACCAGGTGCCTCATCGTTTCTCAGCCTTGCCGACAGCTGGTGCTCTGCTGCCCACCCATCATTTGCCACGGGGCTGCAGAAATGCATTACCACTGCACGGCAGTGTTTAAAAAAATAAAACGATGTGCAAAATAATAAAAAGCCAGGTTTCTGCCTGACAACTACAAAATAAACCCAGAATGCTAGTATATTGGTTAATAAATATGACACCAGTAAGAATTTTTTTTACTTATTTCAGCTAAATACAGTTGCAAGACCTACACTTCACAACGACTCTGACATTACAGGGTACACCCTGAAGGCAGGCCTTTTTGAGACAAACTTTAGTGCCATGCGTCTTTTATTTTTAAGCAATTTTTTTTTTCTTATTCTCTTTTGATTACTGTAACTGAAAGAAAATCAAGTTATTTTGCACCATAGGTGCTCTACTTTTCATATTTGCATTTTTTTCTAACTTGTGTAAAGACAGTGGACGAATTGGTATAATTTCTGTTTGGCTACATTTCCTACAATTTCTGTACTGTCAGTCTGAAATTCAGTTCCAAAGTTTGCAGAAAAGTGCCTGAATGCAGTGGTTCATTCTTGTCATTGAAAAGAACGTTCTAACGATTCATTTGTGTTTGTATTACAAAAGAGCTATGTATTATTGTTATAAAAATTTAATGATGGGGACACTGGCTTCTGAAAGCTGCTTTCTGAATGACTAGGTGGAAATGTTTTAGGTAATGTCAACTCCATGCACCATTTCTACTTGGCTACCCCAAAAAAGAAAGACAGTATTTCCTCCATCCACAACAATAAAAAATTAGTGAGTGAAGGAAAAACTGCCTAGGAGTGAACTGTGATAGCAAGTGAAAGGAAAAGGTGCCGGGGAGTGAATGGTGACTGTTCCGGGAGTAAAATGTGGCACGAGGGGTGTTATTTGTGTTAGGCTAATTTGGATAATCAACTCAATAAACTAAATCAATTTGCGGCTGTTTGTCCAGGTGCTGTACCAGGGTCTCATGGCACACTGAAGTACAGTTGCTTGGCTGAGCTGCACTAGCTAAATTTGGCAGGATCTTTGCAAATGAAAAGTAACAGGCTTAATTACATCACAGATACGTAAACTGCCAAGCCATTCTATGCTGACGTTTTAGTTTGCATTGCAACAGTCTGACTCTTGGAAATCTACCACAGGGAGAAAGGGGAAGAAGCCCCAGAGGGTACAGGAACTATTGTAAAGAATTTTAATAGAAAACAAGACCTAAGAAGATACCAAATGTATTAACATAGCGAATGGAGGATACCCGGTATCCTATGGATGTGATGTACTGCAATTTTGTTTTGTGCGACATATATCTAACTGTATAACGTTGATTTTTAATAATGTAGTTTGGACCTCAGTATCTTAAAACTGCTAATAGTAATTTCTTCCCTCTAATTTTCCTGAAGTATTAGTTTTCTGATACTGTTCAGCGTAAGTATAGGGTTCCCATAAGTCATGGGCCATATCTGCCAAACTCATGTGATGTTTTGGATATGGTAAAGCATCTACTGTGGCAGTAGAGACTTATATTTATATACCTAAATCACTCCCCTACTGTGATGGGTTTAGACCTAACAACACGTCACCAAACCTCCCTCCTAGGCTTCAACAATCCCATATGACAGCTCCAAACCCCAAATTTACCTCATGCTCCAATTACAGAAACAGTTAAAGTAAAAATAAGTAATATGATTCCTATGATCTATTAAGTATAAAGTAGTTTCTACCCTGACTGCTTTAAGTCTGCATTAGCATTTCATGAAATTTTTCTCAACTTTCATCAATATTATGGGTCCTGTGTGGACGGCAATGCTAAGACAGCCAGAACACAAGTAGAATTACTGTTTTAGCCCATTTCAATGCTGAGGCTGTGCCAGCCTGCCACAGTGGGGTGCTGTGAAAAGATACCTGCAGTATTGCAAAAATCGTAGTACAAATGTTGTAAGTAGATTTATATAACCTGCTTCTCAGCCGTGGTAATCAGACCAAGTTGAACACTTTGCGATACCGACTGTAAGCACAGCTTATTTATAGCTAGCTTGGGTTGTGATCTCAGGGGTTAGGGTTTATTATTTTACGTAAATAACACAGGGTCCAATTCTGGCTGCCACAGGGTTGGATTTCAGTGTCGAGAGTCTCGTGGGCCATGGAAGCGCAGCCACCGTGACAACAGCAGCAATTCACGGCTGCTCCTGCGGCAGGTCGTGTGAGGACACGGGAAGAAGAAACGGCAGCGTGGCTGTGGCATGTTGGGTGGATGGATTGGTTTTCCAACAAAGTAAGTATCCGTGGCAGAAGACTGGAGGCAGCATGTCTCAAAAGTGTGCACCAAAAAAATATAATCAATAATGAAATTTACGTTTATGACTGAAAAGAGAACCTTAATCTTCTGGTTTCCATTTATTTTGTTCAGAAATATGCTACCTCAAGTGTCAGATTAACTGTTGACTTTAATTACTGGAAGCAGTTATATTTCTCCTTAATGAAAAGAAACACTTATACAACCTGATTGTTTACTGTGTGTTTACAAAACAATAAAGTATTGAAGAGATTATTTTCCTCCTAATGAAATGATACCCTAAAAAGAATCAAGAAAAAGCTGTGTACATTTTTATCCTATTTGTTTAATGAATATTTGAAACGCTGTAAGGATAGGTAATAAAAATAAAGCTTACCGTGGCCCTTCTGTCCAGTGAAAAAAATCAGGTTCTCTTGTAAAGCCGAGTGGTGGTTTGCCAACTGGAATTTCAAGTGGAATTCATAGTAGGAGGTGATATTTGGGATTGCAGAATAGGCTAGGAATGAGGTATAGCCAAAGTCATCCGTGCCACTGAAACTTGGTTGACTAATATTAATAGCTGGATTAAAAAAAAAGAAATTCAGTATTAGGGCAAATTCTTTAACATACGTATTTGCAAGTCCTATTTGATAGCCCCTTTTAGAACTTAAAAGCTAATAAATAGTACTAATAATTTGATATGTTGTAATATGCTTACACACATGCAGATACAGTTTGGCTTTTCTCTGAGTGTAATCTCTCTATTTTTCAGCTTTTGTAAATAGGCTTATTTTACAAATGAATTATTGGCAACTACTGCCATCTCCTGGATTCTAGATAACATTGTCACAAATAGAAGTACACTGCAATATTTATTCAAAACTCAGACAGACAAAAGAAAACATGCAAAGAAATTCTCCTGTTAAAAGAAATGCCATCTCTGACACGCATCTGAGTGAAAGTGAGTACAAGGCTGTACTGAAGAGGGTAAGGAATAATAATTCTTCAGAAGTAGAGAAATAATAAAAAGAAACATCATAAAAGGATGAATTTGCAGCACAGTGAATAGGACCTACATGAATTATGTTGCTCACTTTATTTACTCCATCATTTGAACTGTCAGAATATTCAGGAATTGAGTATCTAAAAATGTATAATTTACAGCACTGACAAATTATTTAACCCTTTTTAACTGTCATTTAGGTTCAATTTAATGAAAATTTCCTTTATGCTGGGCACTGACCAAGCAAAGCACGTAGCTTGTTCTAAAATACCTTTGCCATCTATATACTCCTGCTTCTTCCAAAGCTGCGAAGGCTACAAGTTCGTTCAAACACCAACCGGTTTTGTGACGCAGAAGTTTGTAATTTATGCTGAGAAAAACCGTGGGATTGAAAAAGCAAACAAGAAGCAAATAAACCCGAGTCTGTACAGGTGTCTGTACTGGTAAACAGCAGAGCCCTGCAGTTTGCGCCCGCGCGGCCCCAAGGACAGCCAGGCTGCTCCCGCCAGTTCTTGCAGTCCGTGCTCAGGGCAGAGGTAGACAATTCGGATTAGTGAAAAACAGGAGAGAGAGGAAGAATACCAGAGTAAGGCTGGATCCTGAAAGACTGGGCATGGGCTAGATTTAAAAGATTTGAGCAGTTACCTCCCACCAACCTCAGCACCAAACGTGACTGGCTCCAGCTGTGCTAACGCGGGCAGTGGGACGGACGGGGGGAGGAAGGAATATGTAGCTGCACCACGTACCAACCAGACTGGGACGTGCTAGTAAACAATTATAATCTTCCCCAAGTAAACCTGTGCTAGCCTAAGTGCCTTTAAGCGTCTGGCCCTGAATACTTAGAGTGTGGGAGAAACAATCACGCGTAATTGCGAAAATGGTATCACCATCTCTAGTTTGTGGAATCCATTTCTAAATTTGCAGCCTGGGAAACCTGCCCCACTGGCACCGAGGTGGCAGACGTCGCCTTAGTGTCCACATCTGCCAAAAGGTGCGGGCGTAGGTTCTGACAAACCTTCTCTAGCACGGACTTGGGGTCTGCAGCAACACCGAGCGCACTGTCCCATTTATTAAGCACTACACACATGGCACATTACGCCTTGTTCTGTGATCTTAAACGGGAGCCAGGAAATTTCCATATGCAACAGTGATTTTGTCCTAATTAGAAGAAAACTGGCAATGAGTTTGTTCTCGACCTAGTCTGACTGAACATAACCTCCGGTCCCAGACCTTTGCGAGTCATACCCTGCACTGGAGGAAAACCACAACTCTCCCATATCTGAATTTGGTGTGGGCTGCCATCCGCTCCCTCAGATTACCTGAACGTGCCCAAGGGAGGCTCAAGTTCTGCATTTTTTGCTTCTCAGGAAGCTAGGACAGCCAGGCAGCTCCTTTAATGCGAACCATTCCTCCTTTCTTTTTTTTTTCTTTGTTTCTTTCTTTCTTTCTATTTATTTAATAAAACACAAAATATTTAACAGACAAGATTTTAAGATAAAGGAGGCCTTATATATATATAGATCTCTAAACTCCAGGTTAGAGCACAGTCACTAAACATTATTTGCAGATTGACCTTTTAATTTCTTACCCCTGGGTGTCTGAGCACAGCCCCTTTCAAAACATCTGACAAGAAACAATTTTCATAAATGATGTCCATCTTTGACTACTTGAGCATCTCCTCTCAGCTCTTTATGGTCTTTTCATCCAGTTTTAACTGTGCATTTTGCTGGGGCCATGAGGTACATGCAGTAACACCTCCGACACTGTAGGGGCTTAAGACATCCCCGCCATGCTATAGGCTTCAGATGTGGTAACAGACACCAGCACACAACAGCTTTTGGGATAAACTATTTATCTCAGAATAACAGCACAGTAACAAATACCCATCAGTAGTACAATTACCCTAGTCAAAACAGTAACCCCAGTATATCACTAACAGTGGGCTAAACTTGCTACATGGGCACACAGAGATGTACCCCTCGGTGATTATCAGGAGGCCGGCAGGACGTGCCTTCTCCTCCAGATGAGCGACTCACACCCACTGATGGGTTTAGGGAATTTCAGACTCCTTCACCGGCCTGTCCTTTTTTACTGTTGACTTGCAGAAGCACTGCCTGCACTTGTGAACGAGCCGCTGTTCCCCCCCGCTGTTCCCCTCTGTGCCCCCTGTGTGCACGGCGCTGGGATGCTCCCCGCCATATGGAGCTGTACCGGTATAAGGCATGTGGTCACCAAACGGAGAAAAACTGTACAAGGCAACAGGACCCCCACAGGCATGTTTTATGAAAACCATTATACCTTGTTTTGGTTCACTTCTTCACAGTGTTGAAGCAGTTTCTCACACCTAGTAGAAGTCGGATGCGGTATCTAATTAACTACCCTATCCTTAGCAGGTAGGTACACGCAGTGTTTGTAAATAGTCCTCCCTATGCTGGTCTCTGGAGAGTAAAATGTATTTAGAAATGTGAATTAATCTTAAGTCCAAAGCTTGTATTTCTGGCTAATTCAATGTATCTATCTTGACAGCTATTCCATATTTTATCTGTTTCTGGACTGCCGCTTACAGGTTTTATACCACATTTTTAATCATGTTTCTTCTCCCTGCTAAGTATTATTTATCACGAGATCTTTATCCAATCACATCAAAAAGTTAAAGGTTATCAGTAATGCGCATCAGTATAAAACATTCAGTCTTTGAGATACCTTTCATGCAATGACGTTCATTACTTTGATTTTAATACAGACTAGTTTGCCATACTCTTAACATATTTTTAACTTAAAAATTGGAAAAATATTAATAACCCTGTATGAAAAATACAGTGATTGGTAAAACTGTGCCAAGCGAGATGACGCCACCTTTTCCTTTTATTCTCTTTCTTTTCATTATAAAGCTATGGAGCCAAGACTGTGCAGAAAATTGTATAATCTCATAGCCCTCTTTTCCTTGAAATACAGTCCTTCAAAACATCATGTACAAAATGTTTGGGGCTGGCTGGAATAGCAGAGGGCACAGCTAACCACGCTGGGTTATTTCCCTTTTCCTGCCTCGACACCACCCAAGCTGATTTCCTCTCTTGCTCTTGCGGCGTACAGCCTGCGGCAGTAAGGAACTGTGTCCCAATGGCTCCGATTATGAGCCGTGCAGAACCACGCTCCAAATTAACACTGTGCCTAAACCACACACCACTCTGACAGAGTACTGAAGCCTTTTATCAACTTTTTGTGCTTGATCTTGTCCTGTGTCGCTCCATCAGTCCTGTGCCATTCATCATTGTCCTCTTCTGCACTCCCAGTACTGAACAAGTAATAAGGTATGGTATGTCCCATTGCCTCACGAGCAAATAATGACAAATTATCCCATTATATAAACGTATTAATATGGTTGGCTACCTACTTCCCTAACATTGTACATCTTATCAGAGGTGAGCATAGAAGTCGGAGGTAAAAAAAAAATCAACTACAGTTTGAAGAAAAATCTTAACGGAGAGAATAAAGTGACAAAGAAGAAAGAGAATAATGGTTTCATTATCTCTGAATTTTCTGTTGAGTTAAAATTAATGTTCCTTTCAGCGTTCACTGCCAATACTTCTTGAACCACAGCTTTACAATACACTGCAAAAAACAAGACAGCTGGAAGGGATAGAAAGAGATGAAGAATTCAGGCTAAAGAATTACAATCAGATAATCCACTTTTTTATATTATCATTGACTAACAGTGAACAGTTATCAGCTCAGTGTCTGCCTCCAGGATCAGCAGCCATATACACTGTGGGATGAGTATTATTCAGTTCTCCCAAACACCAGCTCACCTATTTGCAAAGACAATATTGAAAAGGGAATGGAGATTACTACCAGGTGCTGTATATTCCAGTCTTCCAAGCTGGGGCGGGTTGACCCTGGCTGGACACCAGGTGCCACCGAAGCTGCTCTATCACTCCCCTCCTCAGCTGGACAGGGGAGAGAAAATAGAACGAAACGCTCATGGGTCGAGATAAGGACAGGGAGAGATCACTCACCAGTTACCGTCACGGGCAAAACGGACTCGCCTGGGGAACCCTGTAGTTCCCTGGGTCTCCCTCATGCCCTTTTTGCGGACTGAAGGAACACTGGCTAGCTTCCAGTCAGCAGAGACCTGCCCGGACTCCGAAGCCCTTCGGTAAATGACAGACGGGGTGCTGCCAGAGCACCCGCTGGCTCCTTCAGAACCCCGGGGAGAACCCCATCAGGCCCCATGGGCTTGTGAGCTTTCAGCTGAGACAGCTGCTCCCCTACAACTTCAGTGTCCACAAATGAAAGTTCACTGGTCCCACACTCGTGGTCCTCTGACACAGGGGACCAGGCAGCCCAGGGTCTATCAGTATTATTAATGACTGTGGCAAAAAATGCATTGAATGCCTCTGCTTTTTCTTCATCCTTATTAGTCAGATGGCCATCTTCAACCAGTGTTGTTCCAATGTTTTCTTTAGACCTCCTCTTGCATGAACATACTTAAAAAAGCTCTTATTTTCTGAAACAACACTGGCCAGTTTAAAGCCTAATTGAGCTTTGGCCTTTCATGTCTTCTCCCAGCGTAAAAGAACCACAGCTCTGTACTCGTCCCGCGAAGCCCGTCCTCGCTTCCAGAGATCACACGGTTTCTTCTTCCTCCTGAGCTCCACGAGAAGTTCCCTGTTCAGCCAAGCTGGTCTTCTGCCCCTCTTGCTTAACTTACAACGCAGTGGAGTTGCCTGCTCCTGTGTATTTAGTTTACATGCTTTGCTCGTTCTACATTCAAGCTGTTTTCTTTAATGGGCAACCCGCTTTCCTCACCAGAACCTCCGGGAAGTGCCGGAGAAGGGAAGGGGTGCTGGAGCTGTGGAGCGGTGCGGTGCCAGCCCAGAGTTCGAGGTGGCAGCAGGAGACTCTTGACGTCTGGAAGACTACTGTGTGAGGAGTTGGTGATCCACACAACGGGTAACTGAGGTGTAAGCCTGCCCCTCCACACCCCCAGTAAATACCTGGGTATTCCTTTGATTTGTCTTGTGGCATCGGCAGTCATGGAGCCCACGTGCCCTATTAGCGCAGGTTGTTTCTGCAGTCACAGGGACCAGTAGCTTGTAGTTCTGACTGGAAGCTGAGATTTGAAATAGTAAAAGTCATTTCACTGCTCAAGGATGAAAATCCGAATCTGAAAAACTGGTAATAGAGCAGTGACATTAATAGTGCGTGACTGTGCCTATGTGTGTTCTGGACAATTTTTATGACATTCCTCACATTGGAGGGGAGGGGAAAACTAAGGCCCAGCTAAAAGCAAATGACCCAGAAAATAAATTCTCTTGAACAGGAAGAAGAGCAACCCTGATCAGCATTCCCCAAAGTCTTTTACCACTGACCAGAAACCTTGCGATGCAGGTTTTTTTTATCTGAGGAAATTCCCTTTGGGCATCTGCTGTCACCGACCTGCACGATTTAGTCTGCAGACCCAAACAGCTCTGAAGGTGACATTGTGTGCCAAACATAGCTGCAGAGAAGCAATTCACTGGCAGGCTGATTTTCACTCTACAGAGCAAGTCACTTCCCACTTCAGTACTCTGAAATGAATTTTATACATGGGGGGAATACATCCTACAGAAAACCTGCTGGAAACCTTTGGACTGTGAAGCATTACCATAAATGTTGCTCAGAAATGTTTCAAGGAACATACTTACAGATTGCTGTGAACGGCCCTTTTTGATGCATGTTTATTAAATACAATGTCAGAGTCTGGACTCTGTTTTATGTTGTCACATATGTACATATGTGAAACACACAGTGAAACTAAACCACTGAATTTGGTCTAAATTGACACAATTACTCATCTTAGCAATGCACATTTCCTTTGAAATCCTTCTCTTTTTAAATTTACCTTTGTGCTTACAAAGCATTGGCTCTTGATTCCTGGCTTAACAAAATGCTTCATATTATGACCAACAGCTTCCCAGAAGGGCCCAGTTTCTTGTGTAACATATAATTAACAACAACATCAAGAGTTTAGAAGCCCAGGTGTTCATTTCCATTCCTGGTGAATGAACCATTTCTGCTTCACTCACATTCAAGAGGCCATCACAATGTACAATGATACTCTGATATTTCCTCTTCAAAGTTTCTGCATCATACTTATCAAAATTTCTTACACTCAGATATTTCCAACGTATTGGCCTTATATTTTACAGATCTTATCAGCTTCCTGTGCCAACCAGGGAATGGCCCAGTCTGTACTTAGTGTTAAAGTGTTAAAAAAGTGTTAAAAAAAATATAAAAAAGAAATAAAGGTTGATTACAGAGATGGTAGCAACTAAACAACTTTTTTTTTTTTTTTGAGGTACAAGAACAGTGTCCTAAACTCTGCTTATTTTGGTGAGATACAACAATAGTATTTTTAATAGTTTAGGCTCATTAAAACTATTTTACTTTTATTTCATGTTAACAATACTGATTTGGCCACATTTATATTCGTATCACTAGAATTCTTCATTTTAAAAGAGTTGAAGTATGGGGATATGGACATCCCTCTAACGGGCTGATCTCAAGCTTTCTCTTTGGATCAAGCACCACAGATTTCATTTAAGTCTTGGATCCTATGAAATGACAAATGTCCCCAGATGACAGGCAGTTCTAGCGCTAACCTAATCCTCACTTGCTTCCATAATGAGTTGTTGATATGCCTTCCTGACCAACTTTTAAAATTAGAAAAATCAAATATATAATTTCAAAAAGCATTTTAGAGAAAAAAATGTTCATAGCACCGCTGGAGAATGCGTATTCATTTGGTCTGAAATGGTGCGCTGTGTAAACACTTTCTTTCACCAGTGTGATCCTAAATACTGGAGGAGATTTACAATCTGCAAGATACACAACGCAAGCAACTTTTTACTAAATTAAATGTGAAAGGAAATTTATCAGACTAGGGCTTGAATGTCAGCTGCTTTCACACAAAACTACTGAAAAGGCGGAGTTCAATAACTGGACTCAGTTTCAATGGTGCAGATCCCTTTACATACAGCTTAAAAAGCCAAAGTCACTTGGGAGTCAAGTTGCCCCTGTAGCCACAGTCCCCGTTCCGAAGAGTCGCGTGTTGATGATGTGTGTTGCTAAATATTTCCCATTTCAGTAAGTGACTACCTGCTTGTTTCAGGCAACTCCCCCCCCCGAGCTGGAAGCCGTGGGGGCCTTTCACCCCTCAACTCAGCAGGGGTCGGTTGTGCACCCCGGCGGAGGAGCACGGAGAAGCAACGGCGCCCGGCGGGGACCCTGCTCTGGGTCCTCCCAGCCCAGGAGCCCTCAGCCCAGCCCAGCTCCTTCTGCACCGTCCCCAGGAGCACCGCGCTCCAAGGCGGGCGGACACCCCGGGAAGGGCTCGGAGGAAGGGACGCCCTGTCTGGACCCTGCCGGGCTGTCCCGGGAGACCCTCAGCCCGTGTCCGCGTGTGACACCCACCACGACAAGTCAACGGCACGGCGCCTTTTGGAGAGAGGGGTCTAACTGCCTCGGGGTATGGGACGCCTTGTGGGACGCGGGTGAAAAGCGTGTTGGAATAGCACAGGATTTATGGATGTTTAAGGGAGGAACCAAGGGTGGGGAGAAGGCGGGAATTAGGTGATCTGAGGAGGGGCAAATGTGGAAAAAACAGAGGGATACAGGGACAGAAAGGGTTAGTCTCATGTAAACAGCTGGCTGGTCAGTATGCTTGTCTGGCCACGTCCTTCGCCTGATCAGCGCAGCCTGTCCCTTCTTTTAACTTACGTTATCATCCCCTGTCCCTGTTGGCCCATTACGCCTTAGCTATGTAGCTTCTTGAGAGAGATTTCAATATATAATGGTCAACTTGCAGTCATAAAAACATGGTCATCTAGTGATAAAAGCCAGGAAAGATATGTAGTGAGTGATAAGGCATTTCACTATATATATTTGGAAAAATGGACATGCGTTTAGGAAGCTTTTCTTGATGGCTGAAACAAGCATAAGGTAACTAAGATAAATGCAGAGCAATTGTTCCCAGCCTGCTTAGACTGCAGAATGCTCCATCTGCTTCAGAAAAGGAAGAAAAGCTCTTGTTAGTCCCAGGAGCTGGTCTGGTTTTCCATATTTATATAGGTTTGTCTAATAGAAATTACTATCTGTCCTCAAATTTTTGCCTCACTTGTCATATTTATGGCAGCATTATAGTTTTGTCACTTTTAGAATGTTGTGCATTCCACATAAAATGATGTATTGTTAACTCGTCATGCCAAGCATTTTGGTTCTGTTTTTTTTTTTTTCATTTAATAGTGACAATAGTTCTATTATCACTTTTTCTTACATATTTGTAGAGATTGATATTGTTCTTATTGTGACTTCCAACTCTTAACAGATGGCAACTGACATGGGCAAGACCTGTAGCAGTGGGCTCATTTGTGGCCCTGTCCACATCTTTATTTATCCTTACTTCGTCTTTTGTAAATAATCTCCATTGGTAGGAGCAGCAATGCTGGCATGAAATCTGCAGTTCTATTTGGTACATTCATTTTCATTTTATCAAATAATCACTGTAACATCTTGCACATTTGTTGTTGACGAAGACCAACTATTACTTGATAAGCATTTAGGAGAAACAGGTTCTTCAGTGTTTCAGACACAAAGTAGCGTGCACTTGGTTACTAATCTTAATAGTAGAGACAATATTATTGTATATCTTAAACAGGACATGATGCGTTAAAAATGCACGCACCTGGACTTTAAATCTGTGGACCATTTCTTTCTAATAAATTTATTATCTGGGCCACTCATTTTGTTATAGTAAACAATTAAATTTTTCTTCTGTTTCTAATACAATTCACATTGTTCTACCATTGTAATTAGGCAATCTATCATTATCTTCAAATATTTCACCAAATGTATGGCTTTCCTGCTGCTAGGGCTACCTCTAAGGCTGCACCCAGCCTTCATTGCATTGTGGCGGTTTCTCCCCTCTTTGTTCAGTTTTAGCGTATGTGATAAAAAGACCTTTTGCAGCTCTTTTTAAGTTTCAGTGCAAAGTCTAGCTTAACAAGACTTCTGTCTGTGCTCAGTTTATTTCTATTCCTTCTAAACTCCTAAGACACAGTTCAATAAAGTAATTTTTCATATTTTTGTAATTTTTTACGTTGTGGGCTTATTGACCCTAGATTTCTACTCTGTCCTACGAAGGTGGGTGTTCTTCCCTATTTTGCTTGCTTACAGCGATGATCCAGAGTTTTCCCTTTCCACTCAGTAAAATTTCATTCTTTCTGTGCTTTCACAGCCTTCAGCTCTGTATTCTAATCAAAGTAACAAATCTGTGTACTTTCTCTCAATTTAGGCTTTCTCAATTTTTACTCAGACTCTCAATTTGGAGACAGCTAACTACAAAGAGTTGTGGAAGAGCCTCATTGAACGACTACAGGGAAAAGGCATTAGATGATTCTCAGTGTTGGCAGACGTAAATTGAGGTAGCTACAGAAAGCATCCCAGCCTTAGATACAGAACGGTGGGCTCCGAACTCGCCATCAGCATTCAAAGAAAGAGGTGTTAGGAGTTTTAATAAGCAGTTTCATGAAAATGTCACTGTACTCATTAAAAGAAACAGAATGGAAGAAATGGTTAAGAAAAGGACAGGAAGTAAACCAGAAAAATGACTAGCAGGACCGTATAAAGCAGTGGCGTTATCACACCCTGAACACTGCGGTCAGCTCTGGGCCCTCATTTTAAAGAGGATGCAGTGGAACTGAGAAGGGACAAAGAAAGGCAGCCTGGATGACTGAAAAAACAGCATGGCTGGTGCCCCCGTCAACTTGGACTATTCAGAAATAATTTTGGGAGGGTTATAATAAGGATTTATATAAAACCAGGAGAGGCGTGGAGAAGGTGAAAAGGGAAACATTCATAAAACAGGGAACAACTCTGAAACATCCGTTCTAACACAGAAGCTTGAGGCATTAATGTCATTAGCAATTGGCGCAGTTAAACAAACAAATGGAAGTACTTCTGCGCAAGCTATATACTTAAGCTCTGGAGCTCTTTGCCACAGGATGTTGTATATCAATGGACATGGACTCAAAAACCAATTAGAGAAGTGCACGAAAGAAAAGAAATCTATCAAGAGCTAACCCATATATCAGCCCTGGCTCATGAAGCCCCCATGTCTTGTGCTACTGCAAGTTAAGGAAGATTACCAAGGAAGTATCACACGTTTCATACGCTTGCCTACATATTTGCTATTGGCTATCGATTATCAGGGTTAGATGAAAACATGGATAAAACATAAACGTTCATCTACTGAAAATTTTGGAAATTAAGATTTTAAATAAGAGGTAAAGATGTAAGTGATATGAAGAAAAAGACAAGGTAGACTTTGATCTGACCTGAACACTGCTTAATATTTATTTTAAAAGGCACTTCATATGCACTGCTGAATCAGCTCAGAACCAGTGATTATTTTCTACATGCAGATTTTTCAGTCAGTACTTCTTGCTACATTGAGTGTTAGGGGAAAAGAATACCTTGGCTGTTCGCACACAGGAATTTCTGACCTAGAACAATCATTATAATCAGTGCTTGAGGAATAAAAGCCCTTCGTTTGATAGTATTAGTCAAAATGACCTATTTACTTAGCTTTATTAATTTCCCTTCATCCTGTCTCCTGTTACATAGCAAAGCACTTGGTAAATTTTAATTTGTTCCTCTTTTTGACCTGAGAAATGAATCACATTTTAGCACTTGGTCATATTTTTACAATCCAGAAAGTATTGTTTGTACACTCCTTTTATTTACAAAATGTACAAAGTAATGCTTCTCTAAGCAGAGTAAAAAATCAAACTACAGGAGAAATTAATTTCTCCAAAGGAGCTCTCAGTCAAATCTCTCTCTCAGCTTTTCTCCAGGTGAATTACCAAAACATCAGACACTACCTAGCTAGGTATTTCCTAGCTTCTCTACTTTCAGCTTCTGCGATCCCTCTCTCCCTTTCTCTGGCTGACACTTTTATGAACCAAGATGCGGGGGATCCTCAGCTCAGACTTTCTTGGCTTGTGACTGGATTTTGGCCTGTGTTTGCAGGTGGGGAGGTGGCCACTTTCAGTGTTTCGCCTTCAAAGTATTTCACTTGTTTCTTACCGCAGCTTCTACGAATGATAGAAACTTTGACCAATGAATAAAGAATATGGTTCTTACCATCACTGCAGAGGATGCCAGATCTTCCGTATGGACAAAGGCAAACAGCATCTCGCCTGGACTTCGGAAAACACGTAGCACCATTTCCACATGGATTTTCATCACAAGTCGCGAACTGGCAGAGTTTTCCAGAGTAGAGTTTAGGGCATTCACAAAACCAATTTTCTGCATCACTGACAAATTTAAATTAAAAACAAAAAAATATGTATAAGTACCAAACTGCACTTAAAAAAACAGGATGGGTTTTACACTCACAGAAAATCAGTGACATTTGACTTATGGTTGTAATATACTTCTTTGTCTTTACTCTCTTAACTTTCTTTTTTTTTTTTGCTTGTGTATCTGGCATTAGAGATGCCAGAATGCTTTAGGGGTGACTTGAGCTGACAGGTTCTTTTGGGTTTAATTTTATATTTTAATTTATCTTTCCTTTCATGGTAAGATATGTGACTTTTCTAATGTCTCACTCGTTATTTGTGCTGCTACTTTCATAACATAGTTGAAATAACTGCTACAGAAAAACAGCTCTTCTACATCTTACAGTAGGATGGAAGGAAAAACTGAAATATGAATACTTACAGAAGTGATTATATTGAATTGAACCAGAATAAACAGGTAATATCTCTGCTTTCATATATCTTGTGCTCTCAGTCATAGAAAGAATATTAGAATAGGCAAGGGAAAAAATAAGTGTAATCAGTCTTGAGGCATGATAACAACAAATGTTTAGAAATGTGCATATTCTGTTTGTATGAATTATCTTTTTTTTAGTATACGAAGAGAGCACAATGGCAGATATGGTAGGAAAACCAAAATCAGATAGGAAAAGCAGGAGTGTAAGACATTCCCATCTCTCCCTTATTATAAATATAATTTCCTTAAAGGCCTTATTTGACCTTCCTCTTGTTTTATGACTGAAATTAGATGACAGCTAGATAGGTCAGTTCATGTGATTACCACACATCCTCAGTACTGAACAGAAACATGTCTGTCTTATACTTGATCAGGTCACATGTGCCTGTGGGTATGAATGCAGAATACATGATGTGAGCTGTATCAAACCACAGTCATTATGTTTTTCCAGATAACAGCATAATCATTAGGTTGTTCAGTGATAAAATGTCAAACACATATGATTTCTAAAAATCTGTTCACGGCTTATAATATCCATGCAATCAGGTTAGAGAAAATAATCTGGAGCTGAGAGAACTCCTGTATTTTTTAAAAGAGGGAAATAAGTAAGTCTTGTGACAGTCTTTGTGCATAGCAGTTGATTAGTGTGTTTCTAAACTGACCACCCGCAGTTCTGGGGAGCGAGAACTCGGCTGGAGAGTCTACCAGAATGAATCTCATGAATAATGCCTCCAGACACCTTTGCAAAAGAAAATTGCTATCAGCTGCAATAATAAATTTCTGTGTGTAGCCTATTCTATTTATAGATCTGCTGCAGACACCGGCAGAGGAATGTAAATGAGACACTGGATTGCTTTCGTTTGTGCAGCAGCCAGAAGCCTGCTTTCAACGGTTTTAATACCAGCATTACACAGTTCAGCTAATTAAAAAAGCAACAATAAACTGAATCCTTCCTGGAAATCTACAATTGATGGTGATGATCTCTAAAACTAGTTATCAAATGTATTTCTGTTTGTTTATAGAAGAGAAGATAGATCATCACTACTGACTGCAAAATGCAGGGACTTCAGTCTTCACCTTTAAAAAAACAATTTTCATACATTCTTCTACTGAGCTGTATAGGTCAACATCAGCCATTTCTTTTTATAGTCTTACTTTTGCTATTGTGGAGAAGATTAAAAATAACAGGTCTCATAACACATTGTGAGGAGTTTATTGTTATCAAAATGAGCAATGTTCTAACATTTCACTATTGATGCCATAACATCCTAGTAACAGAGTGATTCCCAATGAGGCAAAGAAAACAGTTTTTAAAAAGTTCTACAAAATAATACAAAGCTTGAAAATATAACAGCTATCCACACAGAAAATATCACAGCCAATTCACAAGTAGTGAATTTCAGTACACTGAAATACAAAGTCCCAAATGACTTATTATTCTCTCTCAAAGCAGTCTGTCACTATATTTGGTTAAGAAGAGGACAAAGTCTCCAATATTCTGCTGAATTAGTCTCAGCTGCAAGAAACACATAAATGCTTGAATAACCAGGGACTTCTCGCCTCCCAAGTAGATTTCACAATTTCATGATATCCTGCTATCCTTTGTAAATGCAAGAAGCAACTGAAAGGGGACACCAAATTAGAATGGTAGCATCTTTTGCCTACTCTGTACACCTGTGAATTGCTCCAGGAAAAAGTAATTGGATAATTATATACACGAGGTGAAGAAAGTGAATAGTGCGTGAAAGAAACAAGGAAATATCAGAATTTTGAGGCTGCAAAATCAGAAACAAATTTGGAGTGTTTTGCTGAAATGTATCATATGTCTGTACTAGTGTTTGAGTTCAGATCCAAAGCATGGTTTTGAAGCAAACCTCCTTGTTGTCCCCCTTGGTTCACATTGTGGAGTGGTCTCAAGAGTACATGAACTCAATTTCTTTCAGATGAACCTGCACCAGATGATTGTCTCACACTTCAGTACTCCAGCTACTAATGGGCATTCAGTCCAGGCAGCCAGACCAGGTCTAGTGTGAGTTAAAACTCCCTGAAACATGAATAACGGGGATGTTGGGTCCTCAGCACCAACTGATGTAAATCTACTCCTATTGAGCTACATTATCTGCTAATATGGATGCAGATTTTTAAGCCATCAAAAGAAAATCAGGCAGCCATCGTGTATATCATATATCAAAAAAGGCTCCAGATTTTAAACTGGAGTACTGATGAACTCCAGAAATAGACAGAGAAAAAACCTTAACCATCCAGAATCACTGGAAGGAAAAATGTCACAACCAGTGAGAGAAAATGGGAGAAGAGACAGAAATAGTGTAGAAAAGGAGTGGAAAAGACAAGAACAATACTCCTAGACCATCATCATCTCACGTCACCAGCCTCCTCCTCTGAAATGGTAAGGGACACTCTCTTCCTTACCATTTCCCATGTCAAAATATTCCTTTGATCTTTGGTCTAGACATTAGATTGGAAAGAAAATCATCAAGAAGCATCTGCATGGTATGACATGATATTGGTAATTCAATAATGTAAATTCTTCTCCTTGAATCAGTACTACATCAAGGACCTGATTTAATAAAATCAAAGTTTTGTATAAGATTGACACCTCTGGGATGCCAACACAGGTTTTGATAACTTATTTTTTTTTAAATATTGCACAATGCAGCAGAGACTGGATTATAATACATTGATAATACAGTCACAGCTGTATTTAACCACAGTTTTTGACTTTTAAACTAATTCTGGTTTTAAAAGAAAAGATTACAATCCCCCTGTACAATGCATCATAGACATCATTTGTACTCTAGCGATACCGTGCTGTAGTTCTCCAAGGCAGTGTATAATTTTCTATATGCCTGTGCTTTTTCCATCTCTAAAGGGGGAGTGCTATGCTCTGTGATTCCCACTGGAAGCACTGTACATGCCATTTGTGTAGTCGTGTGTGAGAGGGCTTCCCTGAAAGGAGGTGCGCTCAACACCCTTTAATCATGGCAGTGCTAAGCTGAGGATGTCAAAAACTACGTGTCGCAGTGGGTTCAATATTTAACAACAAAAGTTTTTTTAGTGCTCTCACTATATTATCTGGGACAAAGCTATGGAAGTTGGAGGGAACAGCTTCCCAAGCTTCTTCAGTTAATAAATTGAAGATGTAATATAGTTTATTTTAAAGTTGTTACTATTATTTATTCCTAGTGCCATTTTGTTTTAAATTACTGGAAACTGAAAGGAGCATCATACTTAATCAGTTTAAACTTTAAGTTGAATTACTCTTCATGCAAAGATTTGTTAAATCTCTCTCTAAAAAATACCAGGATAATGTAAAGGTGATTAGGATCTTCCTTTGAAAGCTTTGTGTAATAGCCAAATCTACAGAAACTCACTGCAGCCAGAAGGATAACCTTATCTCATCAATAATCTTAAAAATATCAAAGGACAATATATAAAGAAGGCATTTCTTCCTTGTGCACAGCAGGCATTTCCCTAGTATATAATATATCTGCCAATCTTTCCCTGTATTATACAGCTCCCCAAAATCAATTCAGCTTTCCTGCTGCTTTAGTACTTTCACCCAGGTTTCCCCAATTACAGCATCTTCTCTAGATCTGAGTGCTTTTGTTAGCTTTACTGTTTTGAATACTTTTTTCCCCCTATCAGGAATTATTATTCTGCAAGCTCTGGTGATTCAATTTAAATTTTCTTTCCTTTCACTGAAAGCACTTTCATGTTGGGTTTGCGTGGCCAGGTGTTGGTAGCGGGGAGGGCTACAGGGGTGGCTTCTGTGAGAAGCTGCTGGAAGCTTCTTCCCCCACGTCCGACACAGCCGATGCCAGCCGGCCCCAGGACGGCCCTTCCGCTGGCCAAGGCTGAGACCATCAGTGACGGTGGCAGCGCTTCTGGGAGAACAGAGTTAAGAGGAAAAAGTTGCTGCACAACAGCAACTGCAGCCGGAGAGAGGAGTGAGAAGCCGTGAGAGCCCCAGCCCTGCAGACCCCCAGGTCGGTGCAGAAGGAGGGGAGGGCTCTTTTCCAACAATCCTACAAACGCCACAAGAGATAAATTCTGAATGAAGGAACTTCATGGAGGAGAAGCTGAATTGAACATTTCTTAGAGGGTCCGTGTTTCCACATTATAACTGCACCCTATTTTTCTCAATGATTGCCAGAAGAAAATTTGTACCTTGCTTGTTCATTTCCTAATGGAAACACAAAACTGGGTGCACAGGCCTGCACTCTGCTTTTCCTCTGGGCAGCTAACAGAGCCACAAGAAGTTTGAACTGGGGCAGAGCAGGTATTATGATAATGCTTTTCCATAGAAGGGGACGACTATGAGCCATACTTTTACAATAATATTTTAACATTAATGAGAAAGTCGTATTTCTCCACTTAGCCTATTCAAAGCTTGCACATAGTTTCTAATTTTTTAATTGTATTTGTTGTCTATCCATGGGCCTTGGGAGATTGCTGTTTTTTTCTGATTCTTTAAGCTGACACAGGAGAAGATAATATTCCTCCCTACAAATCATACCTCAAAGCAGTAAGCATTCGTGGACAGATATTCTCTGTCTTTGCACAGTGGCTACTGAAATGTAGCCCCGTGTTGCTTCTGCCTATGTGTTACAGCAAATATGATAAAATAATAACATAAACTAATATATATTAAAAAAATGTACTTTTCTTGTTCCGTGTCGCAGTGTAATTAATATATTAAAAATGCACCACTAACCTGATCAGTAAAGATGGCAGTGCAGGACACTGCCTGGACTTTTACACATTCTTTGAAAGAGTATAACTTGAGATATAACTAAAAGTCATTTGCCTATAGAAAATATTTTCTCAAGATCCTGGTCAAATGAAGTTAATGACTATATATACAGCATAGGAGGTTGTAGCCTCTCAAACATCAAATCCTAGGAATATTGTGGGCTGAGTTCATTTCTAGTAACACCTCAATCTAAACCTATTATGAAGCTTGAGGTGAATTATGAATGACACAAGCAATTGCACTTACCATATTTTCTACAAATTTAGTGCTTACGAAAGATGGTAGATTAGCCAAAATTCTCTGGTTGGCATGAACTAGATAATGTAAGTTTCCTTACCAATGACCACGGTAATTTCTCTGCCTCAGAGGGTAATTCACACCTCTGTGCCTTTTCAATCTGTGGTTTCTTTGACTGACAAGAGCTTTAACTCTAATATAGATAACTCCTAGAGGATTCAGATAAGAGTCTGGGAAGTTCCCAAAGAGCTTTGTACAGCCCTCAGACTAGAAGATTGTCAGTCGCATGATGTAACTGAATTAGTAGGTCATGTTTGAAGAACACTGATTTTCAGGAATCACCTCACATATACTGGGAGATAAATATCTAGAGCTAATTCTTACTACAGCCCAACAGTGGTGGTTCACCACTGGAGATATATCTAATTACACTGTAAGCATGGAATGTGTGGTGCTGAAATCCAGGAAAAAAAAATTTAAAATCTAAGCACCCTAGATCTTTGTGGTTCTTTGAACAAGAACAGTAAAACTGGCCTCCATCAGGCATTGCACTCTCATATTGAATGTAGTATAAAGACTCCCACAACAACAAAATACCATTTTTTGGACTTCCAAAACAAAATGCCTCTTAAAGCTTCTGGGTGTCTACTCTCTGTCTGCCTCTTTCTTCCCGTCCCTTTGAGATTCACTCACTTCCCCACTGCAGTCCAGGTATCTTCCTCCACTGTCAGGAATAAGAGAGGAGAAGAAAACCACAGCACTGTCTTCTTGTGCATCCTTTCTTTGGGGTGCCACCAGCTCTCAGAAAGAGTAAGAAATCCCTGCAGCACAGGATTTCTGTTTATACATTAACTGAACTGTAGGAGGTTAAGGAAAACTTCATAGATTCCCTTTGCCCATGGCTCTATCTGAATATCTACAATTTATTGAGACTAAGCTATTTCTTTAAATGACATCAAAGGTAGGTCACAAAAACTGAAAACAAAAAGCAGTTAGGAACGTAAGCGCATTTGAAGGACCAAATCTTGACCTGTCTACCACAGTTGTCTCCTACTACAAATTAAAGATAACGTACAGGAGACCTTTTGCAAAGACTAATTGCACAACTATTGGAACATGAGAAGGGCAAGAGAAGTGCTGAGTACTAGAACTACTGACAACGTTGACTGAAGTCAAGGGTTAGCAATCACTGTGTGCTTTCAATTTTTTTTACAATATAGTCTTTATCGATAGCTTGCGTTGTTCTGTCTTGTAGGTTGACCTTTTACTTTGATTGCTGCCTCAGCTCTGAATTTCACACATTCCTGGTTGACGGCTATGACTTATGAAGGATATAAGGTGCCCTAAAAACTGTGAAATCAAATGCTATAAATCTGAGTGTTGGCATTTTTCAAACGTGCAAGAACTGTAACTGTTAGAGTTGTTCCATTGTTGAGAACTAGCATAGTGGGGTGACACACCAGGCTAAACTAATGCAAAATGCATCCGAAAAGGTCTGTTTTGCAGCTGATGTTTTAATTGGTTCAAAAGGCTGTTTGTATATCATTTTCTCAAGCAGACCTAGCTTGAAATGCTATGACATTAGTCTCTCTCTAGCTTGTACTCAAGAGGTCAAATAAGCCAGGTAGTCTGACTTATTTGCGGCAAAAGGTAAATTACTATCTTTAGTACTATTTACTTTTAAAAAGTAAATGACAGGAGAATTTATGTTAGAGGAAAACCACTAGAGGATGCATCACAGCATCATTAGCATTACTGTTATTTGCTTCCAGACTTCCTTCAGAGAAATGAGTCAGTTCCTCTTCCTTAATACCATAATGCTGATCCATTTGTTTGTATTTATGCAGAATAACAGGAAGTTATTCTGTCAGTCTGGCTCTACAGGCTATCTTATCTTGCAAACTTCAGGGGAATGGAAATAAGCCGTTCTTTTAAATAAGACACTTGAACTTACAAATGAATGACTAAAGTAACCCAAATTCAGACTGGAAATACATATGTAATCATTTACATTTAATCATAGCAGTGTTTAGAGTAGTTTTGTGGAAAAAGCAGACATATGATTTTACATAGTTTTCTGGATATAGGGTGTCTATAACTAAGGTTTAGCAAGACGGTGTCTGTGACAATATTAACCTTTGAATGCAAATGAGCTTCTTCACATGTTTTATTTTCCAGTGTGCATCAGTATGAAGTCTACCCATGCAAAATGAAAGTACTGGAACAATTGCTAATAACAATCTGATATTACACTCATTCTAATGTCTGAATATTTTAGATAGGACTGTTCACTGCTGGGCGGAATGAGGGGTGCTTCAGTCTCTAACACACGCTGTACTCTTCCGACAGAAAGGCTTCTACCCCCCTGATTCAGTAGCAAGGATGGTGATTTGAAAGGTCTATTGGTATTTTTGCCATAAAGGTTCGAGGCTATGTCTACACAGTAGAATGAGGAGGTCAGGGAAGTAGAATCAGACATATCTGACTTAGCTTTAATCTAATTAGCACTGTTACCCCCTGCAGGGAAAACATGGTGGGATGTTTCATCCCAACTGCTAATCTTTCAAGGAAAGCAGGGCTTTTATTCAGTTTACTAGCATGTATTGATGGTACTACTCATTCTATCTTCATGAAAACTACCTTATTTGTGCCTTTTCTACAACCATTATCTCTATTCTGCTTTATAGGCAGGCTCTCTGTGTATCCATAGAAACAAGCACAGAATGAACTGTGATGCCTTGTGGTCACACGTTTGTTTTGAAGTTACCACATAATGGAAGTGAGACTGCCTTAAAAAAAAAGGATGGAAAAAGTAAGACAGAGGGCTAATACAGCCAGAGGAAAGAATACGTTTTAACCCCTCCTGTTTACTTCCTTCAGTCAACTTGTAACAAACCTAGTTACCAAATCTGTATCGGCTGCAATATTAATGCAGAAATTTCTTCCTTTGATATCAATACTTCTGTAAAAGAAATGCACATTAGAGCTAGTAAGCACGACTGACTATTCCAACAGCTCAGTTAATAGACTGGGGAAGAAAGTTAAACATCCTGCTTGTGGGTATACAGTGATTTGGTAATGACAGTAGGTGCTTGGAGTTTTCCCAGGCTTCTAGGTTCAGTGGGCCAAATCAGGGCAGCTCTACTGAAATCTGTGGTGCTCTTGAAAAGTCACAGCTTTTCACATACTGTAACACAAATAGACATAATCAGAATCAGAAATTTAATTTTGGGGTGCTCAGATGGAAGAAGGAAAACTGGAATCCCATCCTCTACTTTTTGACTGCTTATGCTTTAATATTAGAAATTTATTGACAACAAGAAAAAGTAACCCTGGAGTACCAACTAGAACCTGAGTTCTTCCAATTTCTGTTATATGTCTGATCAAAGGTAGGGGCAGGTGCCCTACGGATTGTTCCTGGTCCAGAGCAACAGACTCTTTCACTCTTGCATTGCTGACTGCAAAGTTCTTTACTTCTGAAAGAGGAGGTGAAAAATGCTCCCAGGAAGCTTCTGAGAGACTTGGGTACTCAAAGACTAACCTAGAACAGGGCCTGGAGTCCAAAAGTTATTTGAGACCTGTACCATAAATTACACTAGAATCACGAGAACTTGATAGAATCTGAGGTTATGTAGCATTTTTATTTTACAGGTGTAAAAATTAAAAATACGAATGTCATCTGTGCTAGCCAAATGAATTATACAACTATTTAGTCAAAGGAGAAGAATTTCTTTGTTAACTGATTCCATTTTCTGATGTGCTTTGTAAAGCCTTTTTAAGAGATTCGAGACTGGAAGGCAGTTCCCTGGAGTTGAGGTTCCCCAACAACTAAATAGCTTTCACATCAAAGAATATGTTTCTCTTGAAATTCCTACCTGTGACTGAATTTCCAACACAATAGCTTTTAATGTGTTGAAGAGTCAGACCATGGTGTGAATGTTCAGCTTGTGTCTGAACCAGATGACTGGTTTCATGAGGATCATAATCTTCAGCACAGTGGCAGATGCTTTAATGAAGACAAAGATCTCCATGAAACCACTTAGCAACTACAGAAGCTGGTAAAACAGCTGAATTCTCTGATGCATGTGCTTCTCCTTATTGCAAAAAAGAAAAAAAGAAAAAAAGGAAAAAAAAAAAGGAGTTTCTGTCTTGCTTTACTCAAGGTCATGTAATCGTGAAAAGTTAAGAGGCTGTTGTGTGACAAATCAGGATGTTATACAAATCAAATGCCTCCAAAATAATAAAAAAAATTATTGAATTTGTATGCAGTCGGTAGTAACTTTTTTTGTGTGTTGGATATTGAAGAAAAGGGTGCAAGAAGGCGGGAAGTCCTACCGATAGCTATGATTGAATTGTATTCTCTGCAGGACGTAACCTCTGTAGTAAATTGACATGCATTCAGGGGTGGAAAAGTAGCAAACGATATAGTGTCATCAAAAACAGGCATAGTTTTCCATTTGCTTTCATTCTAATTTTTTAAATTTGATTTATGAAATCCTGACTTTTTTAACAGTCACTTAGAACTTTTTATATGTGATCTATGTAAACATGGAATATCATAATCAATGACATAAACTGTCAGGTCAGTTTGACATTGCATCACCTATGAGATAAGGGCTTTAGCAGATCTTTAACTGCAACTGATATAAAACACAGTTGATCATAAACATTTATTAACCATTAACCGTACTGAACTATTTAAAATGTAAAATCAACAATTAGAGTTAATTAGTATCTTCTATTATATGATCAGCAAAGTCCTTCAAAATCTCACTTTCCTTTGTACCTACACTACCATTTCTTTTTAAAGGCGTCAAAGAGATGAGTAACTGAACTGTTTTAAAATATGTTAATATTCATAATCTTTTGATCTGTCAAACAGAAATAAAATTCATGTCACAGTGCTATTTGAGAGAAGGGGGCCTCTGGTAGAGGTTCCTGCTAATACAACTGAACATGGAATATCTTCACTAGGATTTAATCTGCATTGTGACTGTAGAGAAAGCAGAGTAAGAGCAGTTTGTGTTGCAGTTGTAAGAAGCTGGCTCGAGTCCTCCAAGATTTTGCAGTGCACAAAATCTTTTCTGGCAGAAATTTCTGTAACTCGGATGGCTACCCATAAATATATTTTCTGCATGTAATATAATTCTATGTCTTCTAGTATAATCTAAACCAGTATTTATGCCAAGGTACCATTTATGTGTTTCCTGTGTTCCAGCAATTGGATTTAGGCTAGACTGGAAACTGCAGTACTGGAAGAATGGAGAGATTCATTGCCAGGGTGTTTCTATGGTAAGCTTTTCCACTGCTGTAATTGTTCAACTCCATAGGTGGGAGCTATGGCAGCATCACTTGTGCAGAGAGACTACCATGCAGCTTCTGATGTTTTAAGGTAGGTTACATTTTTTAGTGCTAAAAGCAGTCCTATACAGCACAATACTTATACATGGCATTAATTAGACTGTTACTGTTAAAGACTAACTCATGCACAAGGAGAAAAGCTGTAATAAATGCTAAAAATAGAAAAAAAAATTATATTATGGAGTGACTTAGTAAACAAAGACGATTTGAAGCTGTACAAGTAAAAGTTATAAGTAGAAGACACATAAAAAATGGTTGACGTGGCTTTAAAAAAGTCTACAGTACATGCGACTGTCACTAAATTTTGGTATATTTGTCCATGTATTTGTCCATGTTATCTAAGGGTCACCTTTATCTCCAAAGCGGCACAGTTATGCCCCAAACATGCAAGCTAATCTATTTTACACGGGACTCCATGAATCTCAAATTCTAGGGAAGACAAGAAAAACATAGCTTTTGTGGAGCCCCTTTAGCACTCTATTTGTTATTTATCAAATATCTTTTTGTACACATAGCTAAGCTGTGCTGCTGATGTGATAGAATAAGATGCAAGGAGCACTAGAACTCTGAATTCATCTAAGAATCACCAGCATAAATCACACAGGATCACAAACCGTACATTAATCGCTCCTTCCTCCTACGTCACCACCTGCCAGGGGACGGCTGGTAATGTGCCCTCTCTCAGTCTTAAACACTTGCAGGCAGTGCCTGAAATAGTATTATGTCCTACTTTATGAAGGTTAAGTATCCTGAAGAAAAGGCATCGTCCTCCTACTACCCAAGCTATTAAAAAGCCTCGTCCCCCATTCATCATCATTCCAACGCAAGCACTGCTCTGTACTCAGGGCAGAGCTCAACCTGCGGCACGCTGCCACCACCTCTCATACTGCGATAGCAGAGGTTTTCCAAACGCACGCCAGAGACCCTGCGAGAAAGCCCCAAAACACACTTTATTGCAGCCAGTCTGATGACAAGAAAAAAAATTCCCTTCCCACCGTCCCAGAAGAATGTTCACAGTGGCTCGCAGGACTCAGGGCTGTGCTCTGACCTGTGAATGAAAACCAGTGATCCCCCAGCAGAAGAATTGTGGCTGATGAGGCAATATCATACGCTTTCTTTTCTGAGATATGAAAAAGGACTGGTGATCTAGCTGACTCACTTTTGATGCCTCTTACTAACTCATGGGAGAAACTCAGAACTGTTCCTTCCTCCAGGCAGACAAAGCCGTATTCCCTTTTATCTCACGTGACGTGCATTCTCCAAGTGGAAAGTTTTTGCTTTTAAGCCCTGACCTGTGGCCAACACACCGACCCCAGGCTATGCCTCCTCACCTGAAACAGTACGGGGTAGCAGAGACACATGCCATTTTTTTCTTTTGCTACTCTGGTAATGTTTCCAAAATTAAGAATTTTGAAATATTACAAAGTGGCAAAGAGAAAAAAGGTGAAAAGTGAAAAGCTTAGTTAATACACTCCATCACATTCAGCAGCAAAATAAAAGATCCTTTTTTCCCCCAGAAAATGCTTTCAATTAAAAATGCTGATATTTTTAAAGCTAACTTTTACTATTATTATCCTGTTATTATCACCATGACACTTCTAATACTGCAAACACCTGACACTGATGAGATGGTCTGCCTTGTGACAGATATTAGAAAAAAAACTTTAGTTTTATTTTCTTCTGAGTTGAATTTTATGCAGGTTTGAAACATATGAGGTTTTTGTTGGGTACTAACATTTGCTAGAGACTAGCTAGGTCCCTCATGCATTAGATTTAGGTCAAAGTTTGTACTTCATTTATTCATAGCCTCTCGTTCCCACCAAAGCAGCCAATTGCTGCTGAAGAGACAAACAGTGAGGACATTCTCCCTCTAAAACCTACACAAGACATAAGGCAGGTGAATGTGGACATTATTTATGATTTACACATTGACCCATTACTGAAATGTAATCTACTGGATATTTCATAGTTCACTACTGCTGCAACAGATCAGAGTGTCAGGCTCTCGACATTTATTCCAGATAGCTGTAGTGGGTCTGGCTGAGAAAGAGTTACTTTTCTTCACAGCAGCCCGTATGGTGCTGTGTTTTGGATTTGTGACCGAAGCAGTGTTAACACATCAATATTTTAGCTATTACTGAACAGTGCTTGCACAGCACCAAGTTCTTCTCCATTTCTCGCTCTGGGCAGGCTGGGAGCGTGCAGAAAGTTAGGAGGGGAGACAAGTCAGGAGAGCGGACCTGAACCAGCCAAAGGGATATCCCAAACCGGCCGAGATAGATCGTGCTCCGCAATGAGAACTGGGAGGTTGTCCTTCCAAAGTAGCTCTTGTGTGGAGACTGGCTGGCATTGGTCTGTGGGGAGTAAATCATTGCTTTTGCATCATTTGGGTTTTTTCTTTCTTTTCCTTCACTTATTAAACTGTCTTTATCTCAGCCTACCAGTTTTCCTGCTTTTGCCCTTCCAGTTGCCCCCCATCCTCCTGCGGATGAGTGAGCGAGCGACTGCGGGGGGTTTACCTGCTGGCCAGGGTCAACCCAGCCCAGTGAGGGACTGACAAATTCCAAACGGGCCTGGGAGCTACTGCAGCAGGAACCGCAGTACAGGCACTCTGGAGGAGTTTGCATTTGGTGGTGTGCTATTCAAGGATGAATGATATGGCCCGAAGACTGGAAAATCTGGACTTTGCAAGGGACATTAACTTCCTGCAATTCTTCTGCATTTTGATAACAACAAACATTTCTCAGAGTGAGTTCACTAGCAGGTCAGGATTTGCGTGACAACCAGGCTGCAACACATTTAATCAAGAGATAGAGAGCAGAAATCCTGCATATCCTTAAAGGCTTTCATACTTCATTTTTGACTCTGTTCCTGCTGGCCCACAGACCACAGCAGGCTCCTTGCCCAGGTTCTGTGATGGCAAATACAGAAATCCCATTCTCCTGGAGTATGTACAAATCCCAGTACCGTGCCCACAGAGCTATGAATATGTCCTTGGAGTTGACACTAAGGGAGGCTGAGAAGCACACTGAAATATGCAGAGACTTTTTGGTCTGGCCTAATGCAGTCCTTGAAATATAGGAACAAAGAGGACTGCAGGGGAGGTGGGCTGAATGCTATCAAGAGAATCATCTAAGATGGAGAACATGTATCATTATCAAGTCGTTTAGCAACTCTTACCTTTGCTTAACATCGGTGATCTTCTCAGAATAATTTTAAGTGCTCTTCTACAAGGAAATACTGGAGGGTGAGACCCAAGAGGATAGACCAAAACACACCAGCAACTTGATTCTGTGGGGCATTTTGTGATACTTATAGATACTAGCTTTGAGAAGGAGGCAGTGTTGCTTCACATGTTATTTGTAAGAGTACTTCAGAGCATTCAGAATTAGAAAATTGCTTCCACTATTGGCAAAAGGTGGTCAGGCAGAGTTCTGGACTTGCTGAACTACACTGGATGCTAGGTGCGTCTAGGGTCTAGGACCAAGGGCATCCAAAAGCAATTTACTATTGTCTCAAGATTTTTAAGCAGGCCAGCCAGCATATTACAGTGATTTGCAGGGAGAAACATACAGGAATGCTGTACTTAGTGCAATTATATAAGAAGATAGGAAAGTAAGAACAGTTACGCCAGGTCAGACCAATGTGCGTGTGTACCATGATCCTATCTCTGACAATGGACAAAACCGTCATCTCACAAAAAAGCAGAGTTATAATGCAACATTAAGTGACATTCCTCTTCTTGTGACCTGCAGCAAAGGATGTCTTGAATCAGACGTGTTTCACAGTCCTTAATAGATATTTTTTCTCCACAAACCTGCCTGATCCCTTTCTAAACCTGTCAACTTTGAACATCTACATTGTGTGGCACTGTTCCGCTGCTTACGTATGAAGTATTACTTAAGTATCTACCTCTGCTCTGTTTGAATTTGTCTCCTTTTTTCATGTGATGCACACAAATTCTTCTATTAGAAGATGAACAATTATTGTCTATTTGCTTTTCTCCTGTCTCTCCTGATGTTGTAGACAACTTTAATAACACTCTTTGAACATCTCTTTTCCACACTAGAAAATCTCAAGCTAATCTGTTGAATGGAGACATTCCATTTTTTCGATCATCCTTCCTGCCTTTTTTTCTTTAACTTCATCACTCTTCTTTTTTGAGATGAGAGAATAAATTGACAAAAAATAATGTGGGGTAATAGAGCCCTATCAATTCATATTTGTGCATTATGATGGTGGTTTTTTTTTGTTTGGGTGGTGTTTTTTTTCTCCTTCCCTTCCTAAGGGTTTACTCTTTGCTTTCTTAATTGCTACTGAGCACAGAACTGGTATATTTAATAGATTATTCAAAAATGGTTTCAGAGAATATTAGAACCTGTAAAGTTCAAACACTTTTCCTGAGAGGTAGCTGCCTATTCAGAGCCAACCTTCCATTTGCAAAGTTAAGATCTTCTCCTCCTTTAATATGTTTTACTTCTCAGTATGTATTAACCTTCTTTATATTAATTTCCATCCACATTTATTTATCACTCAGTCACTCAGTATTGTGAGAACTCTCACACAATTCTTCACAGTTGTGTTGGATGGCTACTGATCAGCCTTTAGGTAAGGATAAGGTAATTCGAGCAAAATGTTACAGTGGATCTTGAGCAGGGTCAATAGCCAACTTGCAGCAGAGAATATTGTAAGGATGGCTTACTTACTATAAGTGTTGGGAAAGACAGCAAAACCTCTGTATCTAGTGAACCACATGCCCTAATTCTTTGCCCTAAGTGGAATAAAGCTTTTTATAATGTTTCAAATTCTAGAATATGAAGGAGAACAGGTAAACAATATCAGTGCACCATACACATGCTTATGCCTGCTTAAAAGATGTGTCTGTTGTAATGCAGTTGCAGCTTCCCCTTTTAATTTCAGGTTATGTTTTATGTCTGTATTTCAGCTAATGTTAAAAGTGATTCCACAATGATTAAAATGCATATCCAGTTAAAAATAATGAATTAAAGAAGTTAGGAAAAGGCCACATTCCATATAGCAAAAGCAGTGAAAATGATGTCTTGCTTATGTCACACCCGGCTGACTTGAAACCATTAAAATGCTTGTTTTAGAAAGCTGTTAATTATATTCTAAGAGGCTCTGAAGTAAAATAATATTAAGTCTGTTTCTAAATGTGTTTCCATTCAAGTCAGATTAAGGCAATTTATCTCAAAGAGCTGTTGTGCAGAGATGATACGGGTACAAACACATCCTAATTGTAAAGGGCCATTGGACACTTCTGGAATATAAAGGAAAACATTATTATGAGTTAAGATTGAAAATGGTAGTAAAAAACCATGACATTCACCTGGAATTTTGTAAATTTACATTTTCATCTATCATGTCAATTTTTCTAGAAATCAGCTAATAGAGCTGCTAAGGCAGACAAAATTGATAAAATCTAAAGTAGACTTTCAGCTGTCTAGTCTCCAAGTGTCAGTAGCAATACATTTAGTGTTATGAATGTCCTGAAGGCACAAGTGTCCCCTGCTCTGACGACTGTGATATGTCTCATTTCTCAGGAAGAGCAGTTGCCGCTGAAAATTACATTTTAGAACTGAAAAACTTCTAGAAAGCAAAGAACCAAACCAAAAACCCCAGATGACTGCTAAACAGTCATCTGCATTTTGAATAAATGCTTCTGATGGTATGAGGCTCATTACTGTTCAGTTTCTGATGAGTTCTGCTGCATGTATGCAGAAGATATGGTCGGATTAGAATGTGCTAAGAACCATGGTATGGGAAAAATCCTTGCTCTTCCACAGATTTTCAGGCCTTGGGCAAATCTCTTAAATGTTTTCACTGAAGAGCATACTTAAGACAGCAATAGCTTCACTACGACACACCACCTACAAAGCAGCCTGATGAGACCCCTCTGCTAGCACAACCAACTTGAGTTAGAGACCACCATACATGAATGTTTGGTAGTAGAGGAATTCAAGTTAGAGGCAAGACTCAACTCTGAATCTGAATAATTTTTCATCTAAGGGAAGACAAGGTTTTCTCTATGCTAAAGTTCTTCAACTGTAAAATTAGTATAATTTTGTTTTTCTGGGTCGGTTAAAAAGATCAGCATGGAGCACTGTGGAAATATGATCCAGATAAGTCCTTAATCTGTATTTAAAACAAATTCTGTTACAACAACTTCTGTTGCCTGCTCAGAGACTCATCCAACATTGTTTATTCAATGGAATGAAATAATATTTCTACTTCCATTTAGCAATATTTACTCCTTGGCCTTAGTTTCATCGTCTTAGTAGTGTAGTGGCTGGAGACAAACACTATTCTGTTGTTTTTCAACACTGAAAGATTTTTGTTTGGAAAGGAAAGCTGAAAATTACTGCATGCAAAATCACCCATTTTATTCTGAATTAACGAAATTACTATGACTATTTTTGTATTTGTATTTGAAATCAGGCTCATAAGTGCAAGGTTTCACAGGAAAACCAATAATATCATAGCATTCCTAAAGTTTTGTAAGGTAAACTTGCTAAAGGTATTTACATGTAAACAGGTGTGTGACTTCCTTTGCATCAGCATGCTGAAAACGGCTTTAGTGCTAGCCAAACTAGTCAAACATCACTAGTGTAATAAGGGCCTCAGGACATTCTGTACAAGCCTGCCTGAGCCCTTAGTACATTCCCAGAAAACTTCTCTGTAAAACTGTATTCCCTTCACTGAAGTTCACACACAAGCTGTCTAGCTTTGATATGTCTTCTTATGTTCCACCACCTTTAACTGTTGTTTTAGAAGAAACATATTTTTTCCTAAAAGAATAGGAACTTGAGTTATTACAAGTGTTATTTTTTAAAAAATAAGCTTATACAGAACAACATAATTCTGCTTACAAACAATCACAAGAAACCCTGAATAGTCTGAGACTTTTAACTCTAAGCCACTGCTGACATCTAATACAGATCAAAAGGGACAAAAGTGACAAAAACTAGTAGGCAAGTATCCCTGTCACAAGCAGACATGCAAACTTATAAAATATCCAAGCAGATACACCTAAGACTATACATGATGATATACTGGATATAACACCGTAGGAAGTTTCCCTTCTGCTTTTTTGAATAGCTGTCAGTCATTTAAAAAAAAAGAAGAGTAGCTGTTTGAAAAATGTCATAAATCCTGAATGCAGATGATAGTGAATCCTCTATAAAATAACTTGCAAATAAAGATTGACACTTAGTAAGTGGAAGAAAAAAAGCTCACCCTCTGAAAGAATACTGGAGTTCATCTTTCAAAAGTTATAGTTGGGGAAATTCAAAGTAAAAATGTTGGTGGAGGCGATTGACTTAACAAGTCTGTTTTCAGACTCTCAAAACTGACATTGAAATAGATCTGAAAGACTGTAAAGTCAACTAAAATCATTGCAGTGGCTTATGGAAATGTCGGACTTCTATTTACTTTACTCCAGGTTCTCTGTTGAGTCTACTTGAAGACTATTGGTACCATATGCATTTAATTCCTTTTGAGAAAACTGTGAGATGGTATGTGTCATAATAGCAAATCCCCCTTGTAATAGCCTCTTAAGATTGCTAAGTATTATTCTTTTATGCCTTAGTTTTCTTTCTCCTTTTCCATATTTAAAAGAAAACACCACCCCCCCCCCGATCTGAAGTGATGTATCAATGAAAGTGTATGAACATGAGACGTTAACGATCACTCAGGCAGTGCCTTGTGAAACCCTTGCAGACGGGGTCCTATTGTAACAGGTATTTAACGCACAGAAAGAGTCAGATCTGGCAATATAGCATTTGAACACCATGGTAATGGATCGGTTCATGCAGTTGCTCCAATACTATGGAGATGACGACGACATGAACAGAAAGCACGAGGATGTCAAGGGCTTGGTAGCTTTTCCAGTGCCTGTGCTCCTTTCTCCGTCAGCTGGAAGGACGAGGGGGCTCCTGGCTCACTGCTGCCCCACTCCTCAGATCCATCCGTAGGGAGGAGTGACGAACCTCACCCACACATTCCTTAAAACCGTTCATGCTGCTGAGCATTTTTTATATATGCCAGAGGTTCTCCGTGTCCCAAAAGCCTGAGAACAAGATTTGTACCACTAGACCGCGATTTGTAAGATTATTCCATTATGCTTAAATGCTTGAAAAGTTAAACAACAGTCTGGTAATTTCATTGCAGGTACAACTGGGGAAGGAACCATTTTAGCAAATGAAAGTCTGCCCAGCATGTTACAAATGTTTTGGGTATTTGCAATTTGTTATCAGAGTGTGACCGGCTGCTTCTAGCTTTGGTATCCACAGCAGTAGGCTTAAGTACTAGGCGGCACAATCGAGAGCCTTCATCAGTCAGGTTTCAGAATTGCTTTGTGACAATTTGCAATGTTTATGGTTCTGGCAACTGTCTGTAATGTAAACTCTGTGGTCATCTGGATAAAATAATGCTCTTGTACTAATAGGATAAATCAAAACTACTATATAGAATTTATTACGTATATTATGATGCCCTTGGTTTAGCATTATCTTAATGTACTCCGCTGCAATAAGGCTCTGTACATTTGCAGTAATATACTGCAATTTTATACAGTTACATAAAAGCTTTATTGAAATAATACTGCACAGCATTTTTATGCATTTCTTAAAATAGCAGAGACATAATGTAACCCAAAAATCATAGGCTATTTAATAATGCATGAGATGTTAAAATTATGCCACTTTTGTACTGTAAATTGTCCTTTTTTTTATTCTTCTTAGTATCTCAGATGTTCTCTTCAACACTGTGCTACTTCACCCTCCCTCACTGATCTCAATGCAAAGAAGTATCATTTTACAGCACGCTACTGTTGTATTTTTCCTACCATTCTATAATGCATTATAAGAAGCAGTTAAAGACTAAAGGAGTTCCTTTTGCCCCTGATTCCCCATTTTCTTTGCTTCACCTGCACACGTTCAGAAAGAGCTGAAGGAACCACCGTGTTTATCTTGCTGAATGCTGTTTCAGACATTATAAAATCAAGGGAGAGATTCAGGGGTCATGCTAATCTTATGCATAATTTTATTGTCCTTTGGACACCCTTAGATGTAAAAAGCTATGTTCACAGAAACTAAAGCCTTCATCTGCCAGTCTGGGAGTCTGTTCTTCAGTCAACATAAAGATACTACAGAAGTCACTGCTTACATATTCTACCAGAAAGGAATACCCTTGCCTTCGACTCCTGAAGTAGGCAGGGGTTGTCTTAAGTATACAACACATTTCGGTCACGGCGGGACCCTAAAGCGGTACAATCCTGTTGCTTAGCAATATCAAGCAAGCAAGATTAAGAACAATTATCTTCATCCTATTTCCCTCTGCCCCACACTTGTTCCTTTTCTGAAGCATCCACAGGCATTTGTGACTAAGCCATACTAAGCTTATATTCCAGGACGATAGCCTATATTTTTTAAAATATGAAAAAAGGAACTTTTATGAAATCCTTTAATGGAAGTACCAGCCATTACTGAATGTCTAAAATTATTAGACTGCTACTAAACCAGAACAGTCCACTTACTTAACAATGTTATTTGCGGCAAACAAAACCAGCTGTCAGATTCAGATTCCTTAAAAACAGAGGAAATAATACTGTGCCAGAGGCAGAATTTCTTGTTCAAAGATCCTGGGGTCCCGGAATGGCTGAGGTTGGCAGGGACCTCCGGGGGTCGCCCGGCCCAGTCCCCCCGCTCAGGCTGCCCAGCACCCTGTCCAGACGGCGGCTGGATCTCTCCAGGGATGGAGACTCCACAACCTCTCTGGGCAGCCTGTATCAGCGTATGTTTAGCTAATAATGTGGTACAAGGCAAATCATAACAACTTCAGAATGTATTTTATTGCTCATTGCACTCCTTATCAAGATAGTTATAAGGAAAAAGCAAGAAATACAGACATAGGCAACCTGACAAAAATATCAAGATAGATTTTAGCTATTAATAATTACAGCAGTCAGTCAAATGGAAGTTGCTTACGCAGGTGAAATAACATTAGAGCAGTCCAAACAGACAGTGAAGGATGTTCACTGGATTTTAAGCATTTTCAACACTGAAAATGCTTACTTGTCAGTTGGCTAGCTTGCAATTATAATCAAATTTTCAGACTCGCTGTGCCTTGCAAACAAATGCCAAGTAAGACATATTTTTTTCTGAAACTGTAACACCCAGCTATTGAACTAAATGCTTGTAATTTCAGAACGTTCCATTTTTGCAGCATTTTATGTTTATCAAACAGTTCAAATTATAATATTCCATATTCTACAGGAAATGGGAAGATAAAACGACTATTAATAAGTGCATACCTAACACTTAAGAGTATGCACAGATCACAGATGAATCGCATGGCTGTAAAGAATTAAAAGAATTTCTTTATATAAGACAAATGATGCTGAATAAAGATGCAGGGTCAAAAGAGCTGAACACTGCCCAGGAGAAAATACAGCACATAGAGAGCGCTATGTTACACAGGGAGAAAGTCTTTACTGTTAGAAAAATACAGTCTATTTTTTGATCCCTTTTATATGATAAATACAAATCTAATCACTTTTAATGACATGGCCCCTCTTACAAAAATTTCAAATTTAGCTCGGTAATATACTATAAAATACACTAGGTGGCAGCAAAAAGTAAGCTAACGAATTGTAACGTTATCGAGATTCAGTACAGAAAATATGCATGATTTCAACAGGGAACGAAGGTGAAAGGAAAGAAAACCTAGTTTTCTTTTGATTAGGTATTTTCCGTTAAGCAGTGCAATGCCTAAGCAAGTTGTCCATTGCGCTATCTATTATTCTATCGCAAAGCTGAGATGTTCACAGAGGTCTTTCAAGGAGAATGAAACGCAGAGTCACTACGTGGCTCAGTGCAAAGAAAGTCAGTAACAAACCCACTGGTGCCAACAGGTGCACAAATGGCCATGCCATGCTCTCCATACTTCGGGTCAAATGTTTTAGTTAAAATGATATGCCATACTTAAATATAAGAAAATGCTGAGAATATATGCCAAAATAAGGCTCTGTTTTCCAAATTATTTGTACTGCTGCGTCCTCAGCCATATATTTTAGTTTCTGTAGTTAGGATTTCAAACTGCAGTCATGCAGAAGATTCCCAGAAGATTTATGGACTGAGCAGTATAGTCTGATTAAAAGTGGACCTCTTCCCTAAAAAAAAGCTATGTAGAGCTGTACCACTCAAATCTTATCTAAAATGGCTGCCAGAATATTAGGTATAACACAGAGGACAGCTGTAATGACACTATACTCTGAAAAACGTTTGGAAGCTGTCACGTAGTACTTACCACGCCTCCCATTAAAGTTAATTATGTACATCTAACTGTTTGCTTGCCTATACAAGAGACACAAAAAGTTACAACTAACTACGAAAAGATGAATGTAATTCTTATTATCTGATGAGAAGGAATCCCTTATAGATGTCGCTCTATTAAAAGAAGCAGGGAACCTGCAAACAAAGGAAACAGACCAGAAGACTTCAAGGTCTTTAAAGATCACAGGAGTGACTTCCTCAATTTCAGCTGCTTCAGTATATACTGTAACAGACATTAAACAATCTATTGAATAATTCAGGATCAGATATGATAGATCTTTGTTGCAAACTTGCATTATTTGGTAAATTCATCATGCTTAAGAACGCAACAACTGTGTCAGAACGTGGGTTTTGGCCATCAGCTGAAATCCCAAATAACCAACAGACTGTAAACTTAAACTACAGAGCCTGATGAGTATTGTGGCAGAAAGTAACAACACTGTAAGAAAGAAATTCCAGTCCAAGTGTGTAAGTAAGTAAGTTTGTAACTGATCTTAAACATCATCTTTAATATTAAAGAACATAAATTTGAAACTCCCATTGTACTAATGAGGGTATAATTTCATATCCAGAGAGGAATTTGACCTCTAATGATTATTATTTTATTGCAGTCAAAAGCATTTTTCATCAAAATATTCCCACCCTTAATACTGTGGTTATCCATTTTTGTTCTCAGAAAGGCCGATAAAACTTTCCTACAATACGATAACTGTCCTAATCTGCACAGTATCAGATGGTTTCTGCTGCCCCTGTTTCCGTGCATGTGCATGTAGACCCATGTTCTCTATTCCTTCCCTCAACTTTCTATACCTTTCCCCGTGTACAGAGCTTGCTCTTCTCCATTTCCCCCAAAAATTTCTTGCTGATGCAATTTTCACAGAATTCAACTAGTTGAAAGGATATTTCTATTGAAATAAGTACACACACAAACACCCATCCATATTATTTCTAAATGGCTTCTAATTAAGATTAATTTTCATGAATTTTGTGCAATACAAAGCAGCATTGTTTGATTTTTCATTCTGGAAATCTAGTTTTTCAATGAGGGCTGAAAACTAAAAATTTTTTTACAGAGAGTTCCATGGGAAGTTTTCCTGTTTTGAAGTGGTTGTTATGTCTATTTGGATGAAGTTATGCTAGCCTCTGGAGAGATGAGGATTACCTTTTCTGCCAAAGGCTGCCATTCAGAATCACTAAACACAGCAGATGATGCTAGAGAAATTCTTTGTGGGCTTCTGCAAAAGAATATTTTCTTCAGCTGCTTAAAAGGAACAGAATCCCAGTTACTAAGACTTTCTTATAACTGGTTTTACTACCACCTCTAAAGAGAAACAACTGTTCAAATACAGTCAACACAGAAGATGTCTGCAAGTTTTATCTAGCTGAGAGGTTTTGCTGTAGTTGGAAAAAATGTTCCAATACAACAAATGACACTTCTCAAAGGACCCGTTTTAAAATTACTTTAATTAATATGCTTAATTTACCAAAAAAACTTTTACTTTTTAATCAAGGTAGGGATGTAACTTTGGTGATAAATTGTATTCTTACTGTATTCTCTATAACAAAGTGACTGAGTGCCTTACTAATGTATGAAGCTCACCGTGGCTTAAGCAACGGAACACAAAGCCACAATTTCTGAAGTTAATAAATCAAATTGAAAAATATACTTAAAGGACCCCTTTCTGTACCACTTAAGTGCAGACTTCTTTAGGAAGGAAAACAATAGTGGCTCTAGGAGAACTGAACATCTGGGCAGGAAATGATCATTTAGTTGGGTGTGCGAGCAGAACCGCAAGAATCCATCGTGTTTTCCAGCCAGTAGGTTACTCCAATGTAAATCTGCCACATGTCTTTTTGAAGTATCAGAAAGCCTTTAGCAGTTGAAAGCATGTAAGACTCATTCCTAAGGTCTCATCTGAAGAGCATTGCTGTGTTGCTTAACATCAGACTAAGACTTTTAACCAGAAATGATTTAAAGGGCTGTGTCCCTTGCTGAATCAACGATGATTCTTTGCCACCTTGGTTTTCTGCAGAGGTTTCCTACCTGAGCACTGAACCAGCATCACACAGCTTACCAGTTCAGACAGTTTCACTGCAAAATACAATAGGTCTACAGACTATCTGCACTTCTCATACTATTCTACAACCTTTCTTTCTGAAAGGCTATTATTTATTTGTTCCTCTGCTTCCCCTTTTGGGTCAGGTGGACCTTGTAGAGATGCTTTACTGACACAGTTTTGCAAACCACAAGGTCTGCTTGGGTAAACACATTTGTACATGCAGCTTTAAAATGCTATGTCAAATTTTTGCCCATATTTCAGAAGCTTCCTCAGAAGGTAAGTATATAAATCTGCATTGAAGAAAATTTATTTTTCTAATATATAAAATAAATTGAAAGGAAGCTGTTAGGAATGATTTTATAATCATCCTTGAGGCAGAAACCATTTAGAGCAACTCTAGTAGCATGCAGGCTTCATACAAACTCAAGAGAGCATTAAGAACATTTATGATTGTTGCAGCAGAAGTCCAATTTACATTGAGCTAAAGTGAATGCATGACTTGGAATTACCAAGTGTGCAGATAAGTTGAGCAGGTCAGAACAGGATCAGTGTCATACCTTTGGGTATGTCAGAAGTAATGTGTACTAATGTATTATTTAAAGGATTTTAATGAAAACTGAATCAGATGAACTGAACTGTTTCTAATCTGATTTTCACTGCATCAGGCTAAGCCCTACTGTGTGATAATAAAGCCCATGTAATCTAAAGAAAAATAAACAAGCAGTGATCAGCAGAGTGTAAAAGAACTTCAGTCTGCAGGGCCAAGAGTCAAGCACTAACTTTCTGTTATTAGTTGATTCCCAACTTGCCAAAAGACTGACTTATACTTTCAAGAGAAATTAGCCATCGATAAAAAATGCCACTTTGCTCCACCACGGACTGTCAAGAATTAGAACCCCTAGTTAAGATTTCAAGCGGAATACGCATTATTAGTTTCTTCTCCTCACCATCAAATACTCCCTCAAAACTGGCACTTCTCATCTGTAATTAACAAGCAGAATGCAAGGTAAAGTGCTACAAGTCTCAGTTGTGCAAGTAATGATGTGAAATTCTTTCCACAGGCTCCAGGTCTTTCAAGGAGAATAAAAAGGCTGTACTATATGACCCTCTCCAGATCGTCTCAGACTCTATTCCTGCTTCTCTCCTACAACACACTCCTCTGGGACTCTGGAAGACTGTGAATTAAAAACACTGATTTTTTATTTATTTTTTTTTTTTTAGTAGCCAGTTGATTCAGAAAACTGCATCAATATTTCTACTAAACATCCTTTTTTCCCATGGTCTGTTAGTACTTGCACAGTCATTTCAAGCGAGTTGCTAAGAAGAAAAAATAGTCTCAAGAATGCAATTACAGCATGCAGGGACTGATAAACTTGCACTTACATAATAAAACAGTTATGTTTGCAACCTCAGGTTAATCTGGCTAATTTCAGCCAAGATAAAGGAACACTTTATTTGACCTAGTGACTTCACAGACTGACCAACTTAGAAAGATTTTGCTTGAACTGACCACTGACCTTGACTGGTGAGAAATATGTATTGGTGGCTTCTTTCCTTGCAAAACTTCATTTACCACTTCTAAATTTTGAAACCTTTCTTACTCAAGTTGGTAAAGACAAGGTAAGAGTGAATGGTATGGGTATTTCCTACTCTCAGTGCCTTGTCTAGTCTTAGGAACTATATTCAGACTGTTTCTAAATTACGAAGGAAACAAAATCTTCTCTCAGTTTCTTAAGGGTTTCAGTCTATATTTTGCACTAATTAATCATAATTTGTCTCTAACCTTTGCTTCTTATCTGTTATGCTGGCTTGTCATATATCAGTAATCTTCTCCCATCAGCCTCAGAGAGGCCGATTCAGACCTTCGCATGTTGGCATTACGCTCTTGTAAATGTTGCAGCTTGTTACGCTCAGTTCCAATTATTTTTATGCAAATGGATATGAAAACAACCCATGTCTATCTTACCTCTCACTAATTAGATTCTAAATTTTTAAAGGCATTTTCAGCCCTTTTAACTCTGCACCATGCTTGAAAAAATATTTCTGTAACACTGCTCTTCTTCCAGCACTTCAGCCCAGTCTTTCTAATAGTTTCCAGAAAATTCCTCCTTGACATGTTTCTGCTATATGATATGTCTTTCCCTCTGGGCTTCTTTAAGGAAAAATATTCTCCACAAGGAGCTCAGGAAGACATTTACTGCATAGCTGCAACTGCCAAGAAATTACTATTCTTACCATATTGCTGCTTCTACAGACAGGGTATGGCACTTCTTTCTATAAACTCAGACATGCCAGTTAAAACTTGAATGCCCAACTTCATTTTTATTTTATTAATTTTCTCTTTGGGTCACAAGCTTAAGTTTGACCTTGTTCTACATACTTATAGATGCATATCAGATACCGTGCCACGAATCCTTGATGACTATGTTTAAAAAAAAAAGAAAAAAATTTCCTACTTATGTTTCACAACAATGGCAGCAATTATTTAGCCTTGTATCTGTTGTATCCACAGCTTACAAGAATACTAAGTGAGATTTAAGAATAGTGTTTCCAGGCTCTACATTTCCATTTGCATGCAGACTTTCAACAGTTAAGAGTCCAGATTCAGAAAATGATTTTCTGAACTATGCCAACATATCTGTGTGCCTTGGAGAGGCACTGTACATGTGTACTTGGACCAAAACCGCCTGAAAGCAAGTCAGAAATCTGGTGTGATAATTAGCTTAGTTTTTGATGAAAGGGAACAAAACACTAATGGAATGTCAACATGTACTAATGAAAATAAAAAAAAAATTAATTGCTTTCATTGATTTCATGAACTAACCCTATTCCATTAAGGTATGCACATTAAATGATGGTCAGGAATGCAGCAGTAAATTCTTCCAGCTTATGAGAAGTTATATAGAAGTGTCCAGTTACGGAGAAGTGTCATCATTATTGAGTCTAAAAACTTCAGTGCAAAATGCAAAATCCATGAAGGTAAATTCAGGTCTTAATGAAACAGTAAGGCTTAGCAATGAAGATAGAGGAATGACTCTGCAACATGTTAAGAAAATGTAATTGTGAGCACTTTCTTGGGTCACCAATTTGCCCAACTTTTAGCACTAGCAACTCTGCATGACAATTTAGCACTTCCAAGGAAAAGAAGAACAGAAATTGTTCAGACTGTTTTAAAATACACAAAGATGGTGGAAGAAGGGACTTCAACATAATTAAGAGAAAATTATCCTCTACAGTTACACATTGACCTCTGAAATCCAATGCTCTCCTATACTTATGAGATGCAACACTCATTAATTTTAATGTATGAGCCAGAAAAGGAAGAGTCAGTAACTATCAAAACCAACATCGTCAGTGTGGCTCTGACACTCGTTCTTCAGCACAAAATGAGAAATTTTCTTTAGTCAAATATGTAGCAAAGAAACATTTCCTATTGCTTATAGATTTGTCCTACATAGCTTTTTTGAACATCCAAGAGAAAAGGGAGCTCCGTAATCTTCCCTGGATGTTTAATCTGTGACACATTAACTTCTTATTAGTGTACTTAGTAAGTCTCTTTATAAAATGTCACAAATGAATAATAAAATACAATTAATGGAGAGATCAAGTATTACAGCTTTAAGTAACCAAACATTAATTGAACCTAAGTTAATCTTTACTGGTACGAAAATCTAAAATCTAAAAAATAGCCAATCTTTTCAAACTCTTAAAAAAAATATATCCCTGATAATAAACTCGCTAAACCCACTAAGTAATGATCCTGTCTTATCTGACATCTCTTCACCAAATCTTCCTAAGCTTTTAGTAAAGACATGTATGTATGAACTAGTACTTAATTGGAACTCCATAAATAGAACTGTATGCCCAGGTATTTTTATTATATATAAAGAAATAAAAATATTTGTATTTAGTTTTTATATATAAGCAAATAAATTGAATCTGAAATTGAATACTCTTTTGGCTTTCAGACAAGAATTTTAACTGTGCTGAAAGTCTGAATGTGACATCAAAGTCATGACATGTAGATTAGAACAGTATTTAATTTCAAATCAGCTACTCTCCATATTTTGCATTATATGAAACAATATCTGACTATACCCATACAACACCCTTCTTCACATTCTGCATGGGAAATGATTAAAAACGGTTGTCAGAAAGGAGGAAATACAAGGCCGATGAAATCTTTTTTAGTAGAGAACAAACCCTCGGCTTTCAAATACAATGCTGAATTGTATTTACTGAAGAAAGTTTGAAAGAAGAATCAGATGTGATGCATCATCATAAGGCTAAACCCCCTGACTATACCATCTGTCCTGAGTGAAGAGCAGCACTGCTCTATCTCAGGAGAGACAGAGGTACGTACATTAATGAGTCCCACTGACTGGAAATATTACCAGTAAATAATTTTTGCTGCTGTAAAAAGGACTGAATGTATTTTAAGGGATATACTACAGCTAAAGTAAAAATAACAGGCGTATCGACAGATAGCGATGAAACTGTTGTCTATGTTACAGAGTATCTCAAGTTAGACAGTCACAATGATCCACTTGCCATTAAATCCACGGTTTCGGTGGACTCCCAAATATCATAAAGTACTTCAGTTATTCAGGATAGAAAAGGAATATATAACCAAAATTGGGTTATGCGAATTAATAATTTGTGTTATTAAAAAAAAAAACCCTAGCAAAAAACTGCACCTAACCTAGCAAAAAAAAGAAGGGGAGGTAAATTACTGTCCTGCATTTAGGATTCTCTGATCTCTGGCTTTCACACGCTTCATAAGCAGTCAAATTGGCGAAGAGGCTCAACCCCTCCGTTGTCAGCACCGTCCCCGGTCGGAGGCAACGCCACGGCAGGACAATCAGTAGGACAGAATGTGTAACCATGGTTCAGCTGCTCCTCGTCACAGCTCAGTACCTTAATACAAATCCACCTGGCTTACACTAAAATGCCAAACTGGGTGATGAGATGCAGGCGTACTTTCCTCCATTGACACACAAGTGGAGCAGACAGCTTGAACAGGCACCGCTAGCATTATCTGTCAGAGCTCTGAATGAGTTCATCTAGAACTGGAAATTTATACCGGACAAGGGCAAGTTTATGTGACGCCTTTCTTTTTGGACTCCGCAGGTGTATCGAATTTGGAAAACAAAGATGACAGGCTACCTTAAATAGCCAAATAATGTTCATGCAAGTGTATTTGCCTACAGTTTGTGTTACAAATGTTACATGATCATCTTCTGCACGCTTTCTGCTGCTATATACACATTATTTGATATCTCAGAGTATGCTCCTCTGGTCCTTCTTGTTATAACTTACTGCACTGTTATGCTATATGTGAGGCTACAGAATTCTTTTACGAAAATCTCCTTCAAAGTTATTTTTAAATAATGGGCTCTGATAATCAGACTCGTGTATCAAACTCAACACTGTACATACTCATTTTTATGCACTATAAACAATTCTTGCAGTTCCTCTATTGATTTTAAAGTGCAATTCTTTTTTGTTGTTGTTTTTCAATTCTCCAATCGGCAAGATATCACTTCAAAACTGAAGCAAATGTAATTGAGATGCCTTGCTTCCAATGTTTTGTATGGTGCATATTAACTGCTTAGACATTGATCCACTGCATTGTCAAAAAGGGTGGGAATTCTCTCTTTTAACTTGAGTGGTCTGAAAGTTAGACAGCTGGACCAAGCTAATTATCCATGTAACCTTGACAGGCAAATAGGCAGAAAAGTAATTCCGGAGAAGGACTTATCAAGTACCAAGACGTATGCCTAAGAAAGGTGGTATGTTCTGCCAAAAGTGCCTGCAAGTCTGCACTGAGTAGGGAGGGAGCACACACACAACTTAGATCAGACACCTTACTTGCTGGGGGCCTATACTAGTATGTTAAATCCCATCCTAGTAGCTCACCTGGAGATTTAAGGAAACAACTGTTACCTGAAATTCAGGATTTGACATCATGCATAGGTTAGTAATGCTAGCTAGTTCTGTACTGATTTTGAAATTAAAATTTCAGGTTTTGTTTTTTACAATTTTTAAAATCAGAGATTTTAAAAATTATTACAAGAGTTTAAAATACAAATTCTAGTGATTAAGTAAAACACTTAAGAAAGCGTGTGGGTGATCTTTTAATAAATTACCTGCTACTTAATTCTGGTAAAAACAGCAAATTAAACGAAGGTACAGCTACAGACCAAAAAGCTGACATCTTGATAGCTTCAAATATCTTTCATAATATGACATTCAATATTGTTATAAGTTGCATTTGGATAAACTATGACTTATGTTATATAAAATACACTATATGAGCCGTTTCATGTCTCTGTCGGAATTACAAACTCAAAGAAGAACACTTGAAATCTGTCACACCTGTCACATTTTGGTTAACATCAGTAAATTCCTGCTGAGAAAGGATTCTGTATATTTTAACAATGTGCTATGGCAGACCGTTAAACCCAAAACTTGCAGTAACTGCCCCTGAAGATTTTACAGAAGAAGGTAGCCTTGACCAAATGGAGTGGAAGGGGATGCTTACAGGAACCTTCCTCTCCTTGGCCTTACAAGAAACCAAAGCAGACATTCTGCATTGGTACCGACTGTTTCCACAGACACGGAGGAAATCTGAGCCGATTCACTGCTGACGTGAGCAGATGCCGCTCCGCTGCAGTGAATGCTGTCCTATCAACAGTGCATTTGCCTCTAGGGATCGTAATAGCCAAAACAGTCCCTTTAAATCTAACTGCAGAAAACAGCTATGAAATGCAATGAAAACCTTCCAGTTTCAAGAGAAGGAAGTTAACGGTGTGATGTGGTCACTAGAATTGTGTAGCTCCAGCACAAGTTTGGGGATGTGTGGTTATTGGGAAATACCTGCAGAAAGAATTTTCTCAGGTAATTCCACCTGAGCATCTGGAACAATGGATTTTTGGACTGCATCTGGCAAACTCAAAACTAATAAATAAAAAACCAAGAGATATACTGTTTATATCCTATTTGCATATAAAGAAAGCAAAAGTAGGTAAGCAAAGATACTCTGATCATAAACTAATACCAGCAATAAGAGGACAAACAGCAAGAAGAAAATACAGTTATTAACAAGAACAATAATCAAGCAATTTAGTTAGCAAAATGGTTGCATTTGCACTAGGAGGGTGGCTATTGGCAGTGGGGAAAATAATGGCCCCTAGATATTTTAGCACTAAAATGTGAAGAATTTAAGCGTTACAGAGGAAAAAACAAACAGCATAAGCAGACCATAAAATCTGATGTAACAGAAATAATAGAAAAATGGTGGGAGCCCTGTTTAACTAATTTGATAACCTTCACTGATAAGGTCACCTGCCTAGTGGATGAAGGGAAGGTGGTGGACTTAGTTTTTCTGGATTTCAGTAAGGCTTTTGGTACTGTCCCTCACAGCGTCCTGGCTGGCGACCAGTCACCAGCGGTGTTCCTCAGGGTTCGATTCTCGGGCCAGTCCCGTTCAATGTATTTATCGGTGACCTAGGTGCAGGAGTCGAATGCACCATTAGCAAGTTTGCTGATGAGACCCGACTGGGAGGTGCTGCCGACGCTCCTGAGGGACAGGAGGCCTTGCAGAGGGATCTGGATAGATTGGAGCATCGGGCAACGATTAACGGGATGGGATTTAACAAGACCAGATGCTGGATTCTGCACCGGGGATGGAGCAGCGCCGGGCACGAGCATAAACGGGGAG